>NC_091153.1:21257916-21532916 GCF_040958095.1 Procambarus clarkii
GGCACATTCCTATGTTTGTTTCCTTAGTGTAGACTGCGGTGTGGAAACCTCCGCTCCTTTCCATGACTGTTACATCTAGGAAAGGCAGCTTCCCATCCTTCACCATCTCGTAAGTGAAACGCACCACAGAATTCTGCTCAAATGCCTCCTTCAGCTCCTGCAGATGTCTGACATCAGGTACCTGTGTAAAAATGTCGTCAACATACCTGCAGTATATGGCCGATTTCAAGTTTATGTCGACTAAGACTTTTTGCTCGATGGTACCCAAGTAGAAGTTCGCAAACAGGACACCTAGGGGAGAACCCATGGCGACCCCATCTACTTGCTTGTACATGTGCCCATCCTGGCTCAAGAAAGGTGCCTCTTTAGTACAAACTTTGAGTAGTTTCCTTAGAATGTTTTCTGGTATGTCAAGAGGAGTACAGGCCGGATCACGATACACTCTGTCCGCTATCATCCCGATTGTTTCATCCGGGATGATATCACCTCACCCAAATGCATGCACAAAAAATCGAAGATGTTTAAGCTCTATTCAGTTTTATGTTCTATGATTTTTCAATTACCATCAACAGTGAAAAGAAACATAAGAAAGATCGAGAAAATTCGTGTTAGAATTATTAATCTTACTTTTTCGGTCATATTTAATAATACATATATATATATATATATATATATATATATATATATATATATATATATATATATATATATATATATATATATATATATATATATATATATATATATATATATATATATATATATATATATATACATATATCTATATGTATATATATATATATATATACATATATATGCAAACAAGCCTGAATGGTCCCCAGGACTATATACAACTGAAAACTCACACCCCAGAAGTGACTCGAACCCATACTGCCAGGAGCAACGCAACTGGTATGTACAGGGACGCCTTAATCCGCTTGACCATCACGACCGGACAAAAGGAAGTGATAGCCGAAGCTATTTGAACCACTTCCCCGCCGGCACTCGGATGGTAATCTTGGGCATAGCATTTTATCAAATTTGTGTTCCTCACGTGTTCCCCAAAGAATGAGGTGATTTGATAAAATGCTATGCCCAAGATTACCATCCGAGTGCCGGCTGGGAAGTGGTTCAAATAGCTTCGGCTATCACTTCCTTTTGTCCGGTCGTGATGGTCAAGCGGATTAAGGCGTCCCTGTACATACCAGTTCCGTTGCTCCTGGCAGTATGGGTTCGAGTCACTTCTGGGGTGTGAGTTTTCAGTTGTATATAGTCCTGGGGATCATTCAGGCTTGTTTGCATTTGTGTTCCTCACGTGTTCCCCAAAGAATGAGGTGATTTGATAAAATGCTATGCCCAAGATTACCATCCGAGTGCCGGCGGGGAAGTGGTTCAAATAGCTTCGGCTATCACTTCCTTTTGTCCGGTCGTGATGGTCAAGCGGATTAAGGAGGCCCTGTACATACCAGTTGCGTTGGTCCTGGCAGTATGGGTTCGAGTCACTTCTGGGGTGTGAGTTTTCAGTTGTATATAGTCCTGGGGACCATTCAGGCTTGTTTGCATTTGTGTTCCTCACGTGTTCCCCAAAGAATGAGGTGATTTGATAAAATGCTATGCCCAAGATTACCATCCGAGTGCCGGCGGGGAAGTGGTTCAAGTAGCTTCGGCTATCACTTCCTTTTGTCTGGTCGTGATGGTCAAGCGGATTAAGGCGTCCCTGTACATACCAGTTGCGTTGCTCCTGGCAGTATTGGTTCGAGTCACTTCTGGGGTGTGAGTTTTCAGTTATATATATATATATATATATATATATATATATATATATATATATATATATATATTTATATATATATATATATATATATATATATATATATATATATATATATATATATATATATATATATATGTAACTTGGATGGTAATCTTGGGCATAGCATTTCACCAAATCACCTCATTCTTTGGAGCACACGTGAGGAACACAAATGCGAACAAGCCTGAATGGTCCCCAGGACTATATGCGAATGAAAACTCACACCCCAGAAGTGACTCGAACCCATACTCCCAGGAGCAACGCAACTGGTAACTACAGGGCGCCTTAATCCACTTGACCATCACGTCCGTCAAAAGGAAGTGATAGCCGAGCGAAGTTACCTCAATAGCCTCGGCTATCACTTCCTTTTGACGGCCGTGATGGTCAAGTGGATTAAGGCGCCCTGTAGTTACCAGTTGCACGGTCGACATATGTCGACCGTGCTCTCAGCCACAGCTCAGAATGGAAGCAAGTCGACGAAGAACTCTGTAGGGTAAGGCAGGTCCTAGTCAATAACGGCTTCTCCAATGGTTTCGTCGAAGACATCATAAGAAGGAAAGTGAAAAGCCATGCAACCTCTGAAGAGACAACTAACACAACACCTATACCTCCTATTAGACTATTTTACAGGAACTTCTTTTCCACAGCTCATAAAACGGAGGAAAGGGTCCTGAAAGATATTGTTAATAGAAACGTTATCCCTACAGACAAAAATCAGAGGATACAACTGACGATTTACTATAAAACCAGAAAAACGGCCAGCCTACTCATGAGAAACTCTCCAGACACAAAACAGAACGCTTTAAAAGAGACTAACGTCGTCTATGCCTTCAAATGCCCTCTTGGGGACTGTAAGCCTCAAAAAAGCCTCAAAGAAAAAAAACACCTCATTCTTTGGGGCACACGTGTGCCCCTGGGAGTACATTCTTCTGGGAGTATGGGTTCGAGTCACTTCTGGGGTGTGAGTTTTCAGTTGCATATTGTCCTGGGGACCATTCAGGCTTGTTCGCATTTGTGTTCCTCACGTGTGCCCCAAAGAATGAGGTGATTTGGTAAAATGCTATGCCCAAGATTACTATCCGAGTGCCGGCGGTGGGGTGGTTCAAATAGCTTAGGCTATCACCTCATTTTGTCCGGTCGTGATGGTCAAGTGGATTAAGGCGTCTTGTACATACCAGTTGCGTTGCTTCTGGGAGTATGGGTTCGAGTCACTTCTGGGGTGTGAGTTTTCAGTTGCATATTGTCCTGGGGACCATTCAGGCTTGTTCGCATTTGTGTTCCTCACGTGTGCCCCAAAGAATGAGGTGATTTGGTAAAATGCTATGCCCAATATTACTATCCGAGTGCCGGCGGTGGGGTGGTTCAAATAGCTTAGGCTATCACCTCATTTTGTCCGGTCGTGATGGTCAAGTGGATTAAGGCGTCTTGTACATACCAGTTGCGTTGCTTCTGGGAGTATGGGTTCGAGTCACATCTGGGGTGTGAGTTTTCAGTTGCATATTGTCCTGGGGACCATTCAGGCTTGTTCGCATTTGTGTTCCTCACGTGTGCCCCAAAGAATGAGGTGATTTGGTAAAATGCTATGCCCAAGATTACTATCCGAGTGCCGGCGGTGGGGTGGTTCAAATAGCCTCGGCTATCACCTCATTTTGTCCGGTCGTGATGGTCAAGTGGATTAAGGCGTCTTGTACATACCAGTTGCGTTGCTTCTGGGAGTATGGGTTCGAGTCACTTCTGGGGTGTGAGTTTTCAGTTGCATATTGTCCTGGGGACCATTCAGGCTTGTTCGCATATATATATATATATATATATATATATATATATATATATATATATATATATATATATATATATATATATATATATATATATATATGTTTTTCCTAGTAGCCAGAACGTCGTTCTCGGCCTACTATGCAAGACCCGATTTGCCTAATAAGCCAAGTTTTTCTGAATTTATATATTTTTCAATATTTTTTTCTTATGAAATGATAAAGCTATCCCATTCATTATGTGTGAGTTAGTTTTTTTAAATTTGAATTAAAACTAACGTGACCTAATATGACCGAACCTAACCAACCCTACCTAACCTAACCTATCTTAACCTAACCTAACCTAACACAATTAAGTCAATAATTTATGTTCTAAATATAATATAATAATATATATATATATATATATATATATATATATATATATATATGTCGTACCTAGTAGCCAGAACTCACTTCTCAGCCTACTATGCAAGGCCCAATTTGCCTAATAAGCCAAGTTTTCATGAATTAATTGTTTTTCGACTACCTAACCTACCTAACCTAACCTAACCCAACTTTTTCGGCTACCTAACCTAACCTAACCTATAAAGTTAGGTTAGGAAGGGTTGGTTAGGTTCGGTCATATATCTACGTTAATTTTATCTCCAATAAAAACAATTGACCTCATAAATAATGAAATGGGTAGCTTTATCATTTCACAAGAAAAAAATTTGAGAAAATATATTAATTCATGAAAACTTGGCTTATTAGGCAAATCGGGCCTTGCATAGTAGGCTGAGAAGTGAGTTCTGGCTACTAGGTACGACATATATATATATATATATATATATATATATATATATATATATATATATATATATATATATATATATATATATATAATATATATATATATATATATATATATATATATATATATATATATATATATATATATATATATATATATATATATATATATATATATATATATATGGTGTACCTAGTAGCCAGAACGCACTTCTCAGCCTACTATGCAGGGCCCGATTTGCCTAATAAGCCAAGTTTTCCTGAATTAATATATTTTCTCTATTTTTTTTCTTATGAAATGATAAAGCTACCCAATCCATTATGTATGAGGATAATTTTATTTTATTCGAGTTAAAATTAACATAGATATATGACCGAACCTAACCAACCCTACCTAACCTAACCTAACCTATCTTTATAGGTTAGGTTAGGTTAGGTAGCAGAAAAAGTTAGGTTAGGTTAGGTTAGGTAGTCGAAAAAACATTAATTCTAGAAAACTTGGCTTATTAGGCAAATCGGGCCTTGCATAGTAGGCTGAGAAGTGCGTTTTGGCTACTAGGTACGACATATATATATATATATATATATATATATATATATATATATATATATATATATATATATATATATATATATATATATATGTATATATATATATATATATATATATATATATATATATATATATATGTATGTTTAATATGTCGAATAGGTAAGATTAATAATTCTAACACGAATGTTCTCAATAGTTCTTCTGTTTTCTTCACTGTCGGTGGTAATAAAAATAACAATTCTCCGAAATTCATTTTTAATTGTCTAATGCCTTTATATATATTGTCAGAGTTCACCCCCTTCCAACCTGTGGTTGGGGTCGTTCCACAGGTCTTAGCCCATCAGTACTGGGCGCCACTACTCGTGTCGGGAAACCGACACACACGCACACAACCACACACACAAATAACACAGTCTCCCCTAGTCTGTACTCCCTTCAGGATGGAAAATGGGAGACTCCGTGACGTCATCGACTCCGTGACGTCATCGAAGTCATCGTATATTTACATTATGAAACATTGTTAATAGACTAGTTTAATCTCTAAAGTTAACAAAAAAGTAATCACTAAGAATGAATATAATTATTTACATCAAATAGTAGCTAGGTTCCCTTGTTAATGTAAAATTACTTTGAGTGAGGAACCAGAGCATTGGGCGTTGGCCAGGGGAGGGAGGCCCGCTCTATACACAATAACAACAAAACATAGCAGCCGACCACGCTGTATTGGCTAACTGGTGTATACAGCTAGACACCCCATTTACGTGTCAACACCAGCTACACAGCCTAACAACCATCACATCAACGACTGTATCCGGCTTATCAAGTATTTTGTATCTGAATTATAATGTGCACATTTATTCATTTATAAAAATAAGTCGGTCATGATGTATGAACAACCCAAACACAACGTACGTGTACCCCATTACAACCCTCACAGTTCATGTCATACCTGTAATTGATATGTTTAGGGAACTTTGATTAATTCCTTGCATCCCATACAGGTAAATTGTGAGAGGAGCATCAAGAATCTGTGCAGACAGTTGGTTCATACACATAATTAACTACTTGTTTGCCAAGCCTTGTCCTTCCCACCAGCCGCCATTACGTGGCACAAAGAGGCAGGGCCACACCCATCTTGAGGCTACACCTACACGCCTTACTAGGCCCATTCTACTGGCTCAGCTAAGACATTTTAGTATAGCAGTAGCAGTAGTTATAATTAATTATTTATAATGAAGTAGATTAGACCACTACATGTGAAATAACTAAAATAACAGATTTAAAGGTAAACAATTGGTAGTTTAAGAAGGAGCCATAACATAGTGGTTTAGGCTACCAATTGTCCCTCCCAATGGTGTGTAAGAAGATTTCAGGCAGTTTACCAGTACATACAGTCCACTTAATTAATACTTACTTACTAAGAAAATAAATAAGACATAACTTTATTTTATTAAATCAATTTGAAAAAGAGAGTATAGCTGCCTGGAATTTCCCCACATTATTTGGTCCTACGGAACCGGAATATATTTAGTTCTTTGAACTAGATATTATACATACATATAGTGATAGTGCAATATTACCTACACATTATAGCAGGAAGACACTGCTATAATTTTTGCATTTTCTAGCCTAACTTTTCAATCTCATAGCAAACAGAACTTACAACAAGCACTATTATTGTTCTGACAGTACCAAAGGAACAATTGTGCTTTTTTCATTTCATTACAAGAGGTTGATAAGAGGCTACTTTACTTATAAGTTACTTATAAATGTTTTTTTTGTAATTATTGCATTATTATTGCCATTACTGTAACATTTACTGCATGCCACATTATTTACTACTAATTCTTGCACAAGGGTAGAACATTTTAGGCTGGTGTTGTACAGCAACCTAGTCTAATTTATTGTGCTAACCTGGTGTAAGGGTAAGAATTTTACACTTGTCTAGAGTTGAACACATATTACAACCTAGCAAGTACATATTTTTATGCAGTATTTAAGACAACCGGAGTTGTGTTGTCAATATGATATCAATATAACATTAGTACAATTTAACTATAATCATTTCACCTTTGAGTGTTAACCTGTGTCTCTGTACCAACCAAGAGTGATAATGATGGGCTAACTTGCGGATACCAGCATTGATACAGGTCTACCACTCAAATTATAGTGTGTATGATTTTACAGTGTATATTTAAATATAGTCTATACGACTAACAAGTACTTCCAAGATGTCTACTGTCAAAAATGTCCAAATAACCCTCACAGGATTAAGGGATCATTTATCACGGCAGATTAGCACATGTGAAAACATGAGTAAACAAACTCCAGTTAACTATGTAGCATTGGAAAATTATCTTAAGCTTACACGGAACAAATATGACCGTGTGTTGCAACAAATGAAAGAATATCAAGTTTTACTTCAGAATACCAGTGTTGGTGGAGAAACATTACAAGATGTTATACAAGAACATTCCGATTATGAAGATACAATGTTTACACAGTTGCAATACTTTGATGATATCATACATGCCCATAAAGCCAATATAAATATTGTAACCACAACTTCCCAGAAACAGACAGCACCAGAAGTCAAATTGCCATCACTTAGTTTACCAACCTTTTCTGGAAGAGAAGATGAGAGTTGGGACGGTTTCTGGAGCAAATTTGTCGATTCTGTGGATTCTAATGCTAATGTGCCAAAAACAACAAAGTTTACATACTTACAGAGTGTCTTGAAGGATGAAGCGTATCAGGTAGTCTGTAATCTAAATCACACAGATGATGATTATGACAATGCAG
This sequence comes from Procambarus clarkii, assembly GCF_040958095.1. NCBI lineage: Eukaryota > Metazoa > Arthropoda > Malacostraca > Decapoda > Cambaridae > Procambarus > Procambarus clarkii. Next base: position 21,265,649 of record NC_091153.1, read on the forward strand.
TGCAACTCCTGAAAGATAATTACGCTAAACCTGAAAGGACTATCAGAATTCTAACACAGAGACTGTTAGACATTAAACCTCCAAATAATACTGCAAGTCTCACTCCAAACCTTCAGATTGGAGCTTGAGTCCATGCTCAAGGCACTTAAAAATAAAGTGAACCTGGATGAGTCAGACTGGATAATACAAGTCCATATGACACGGAAATTACCCAGGGACATACTGGATAAGTTGTTTGTATTAGTAGGTAAGTCATCCTTGACTGTAAATGAGATTACAAAGGGTTTACAAACCGTCATAGAACGAGAAAGAGTTAATCCAGAAGAAAAAACAACTAAACCTACGTCTGCTACTAATAGTAAACAAGAGAGTACAAACAGTACTCCAAACAAAGCTAAGACATCTTCCCCCTCCACAAAGTGGAATCAGGGCAGTGTAGGAACATATGCAGTTGGTCCCTCCAAACCTACAGTCAACGCATCACCCAAGACGGTGACTCCTCAAGATACTGTTAATGTCTGGAGACCATGTGTGTTTTGTGAGCAATCACATTCCATGTACAATTGCAGACGCTACCCTGATCGTGCAACACGCATAAAACGACTCAAGGAGTTACATAGATGTAGCAAGTGTATAAGGGAACATCATCCCGACAATTGCACAACAGTAATGCGCATCTGCACTAAGTGCCATAAGGGTCAACACCATACTGCACTTTGTGGGGACACACGTATAAAGTCTCCCAAACCACAGGAGGAGGAAGGAGCTACAGCATCAGTAAAACTTTGTACTGTGTTACCTGACATAAGTGTCTTCACAACCAGGTCTAACCATAAATCAGCTCTACCTACTGCACGATTGATCATTAGAAATGGAAAGAATAAAGCCACCGTACGTGGATTATTTGATCAGGGGTCCCAACTGACCTTTATATCCAAGGAGTTGGTAGATAAACTGAAACTTACGCCTGTAGAGGAGACACGGATAAACATAAAAGGATTCCTGACTAACTCGGGAGCCCGAACTTACGGGGTAGTACGACCCACAGTACGACTAGGAGGTTATGTACGAAAGGTACCAGCACTAGTAGTAGATAGATTCCCAACAGACCTGTATATAGAAGGTCTAGGAACAACAGCCAAATTCCTGGAAGAAAAAGGAATTCCTTTGGCTGATAACATTACATCGGACAACCTTTCCGATATTGGAATCCTTATGGGATCAGATGTCTACCATAAGTTTATCATAGGAAAGGAAGATTACCATGGTATGAACGTGTTACCATCTGCAGGTGGCTATTTACTAACAGGCCCAGTATTACGGCTAAAACAACCCGCACCTGTGGATCACCAACATGCCAACACAGTAATGGTTGCATGACTAGGAGAACAGTCTCCACTGCAACTCAGAGACATTTCCGAGGATGAGCTTAATCCCCCAGTATATAAGTTATGGGACCTGGCAACTCTCGGCATTGTCCCTGAACAACCTAGCCCAGATGATGACTGGACTTATAAACAATACCTAGACTCAGTTATCTACAGAGATAATCAGTACTGGGTCAGGTTACCATGGAAGCTGAATCACCCTCAGCTACCCATCAACTACTTCATGGCACAAAATCAATTAAGATCACAGGTGTTACGTTTACAAAGACAACCTGAGAACTTGAAGTTGTACCATGAAATAATACAGAAGCAGCTCGATGACAAATTTATCGAAGTTGTAACAAATGATAACCCAAAGGAAGGACATTATCTGCCACACCACCATGTTCAGAAGGATTCTGCGACTACCCCACTACGGATAGTATTTAATTGCAGTGCTAAGATGGGGCAGAATAGTGTTTCGTTAAATGATTGCCTTCAAACAGGCCCAAGCCTAACACAAAGGCTTTATGACGTGCTGTTAAAGTTTCGTATAGGGACTTATGCATATACGGCCGACATTAGCAAGGCATTCCTTAGGGTAGGTCTTCAAGAAGAAGACCGGAACTACACAAAGTTCCTATGGATTAAGGATCCTAATGATCCAAACAGTGAAATAATCACTTATCGGTTTGCGTCTGTTTTGTTCGGAGCCACGAGCTCACCATTTCTGCTTCAAGCTACCTTGGATACGCACTTGAAGAAGTCCAATAGCCCGAACAAGACAGAAATTAGCGAAAACCTGTATGTGGATAACTTTCAAGGAACAGCCAACAGTGAAAGTAAGCTGTTGGACATATACCATGAGGCCAATCGAGAATTAATGGGAGCCAATATGCCTCTCCAGTCTTGGGTCTCTAACAATGACAAATTAAAACAACTGATCTCAACTGAATTTCCCGACTACCAAGTACCCGAGATGACAAAGGTTCTAGGTGTCCAATGGAACACGACAACCGATCAGTTGACAATCAAGTCAGTGGAGACAGATACCACTAACTTAACAATGAGAAAATTGCTATCACAAGTCAGCAAACCCTTCGACCCATTAGGCTTATTAAGTCCAATACTAATTAATGGGAAGATGATAATACAGGAATGTTGGCAACAAAAGATAGGCTGGGATGATCTTCTAACACCTGCCCTACAGGAAAAATGGCAAGGGTTAGTGAAAGATTTAAGCATCCTAGAGTCTGTCAAGTTCCCTAGGAACACAACAGTAAATGAAAAGGAACCAATTAAGCTGCATGTATTTTGTGATGCCTCAGGAAAGGCTTATGGTACAGTAGCTTACCTGGTCTCAAATGGGCAAGCCAATTTGCTCACATCAAAGGCCAGAGTGGCACCTTTAAAGAAAAGATCACTGCCACAACTGGAATTAACAGCCTTACTGCTAGGTGTAAGATTGGCTCATTATCTGATCAAGGCCTTAAGCCACATCCACTTTAAAGAAACAGTAGTATGGTCAGATAATGAGGCAGTGCTACAGTGGGTTAAAAACAACAACAGTAAGAATCCTTACGTGAGTAACCGCGTTAAGGAAATACGAGAGTTGTCAGCAGGGTATAAACTAAGATATGTACCTACTAAAGAGAATCCAGCTGACTATCTCTCCCGAGGCCTGACTTTACGGCAATTAACAAAGGCAGAGATGTGGTTCAATGGACCTCAGTGGCTAATCAGCGACCTGTGGCCTGAACAAAAGCCACAAGTCATTGTGACCAATGTCACTGTTCCCACTGAGAACCCGGAACTACCTCGGACTTTGGTAATTGATCCTGCTCGGTACTCTGAAGTGAACAAACTTGTAGGTGTCACCCAAGTAGTGTTTGATTTTCTAAAGAAAATAGGAATCAAGCATAAATTCCCTAGTGCCTTAAGGTACTGGGTTAAAAGAGCTCAGACCGACACATTCGGGACAGAAATTGACAATGTTCCTAAGAAGCTACAACATAATCTGGGTCTCTGGTTAGACACTGACAATTATAACTTGATAAGATGCGGAGGACGCTTACATGCTGACATAGATCTGGAAGCAAAAAATCCAATATTGCTCCCTCGTCACCACATAGTAAGCAAACTAATTGTGTTACATATACACAAATACTGCACTCTACATGGTGGGGTATTAGATACTCTCACAGAATTAAGACAACAGTACTGGCTACCCCAAGGTAGACAGACAGTAAAATCCATAATCAAATCCTGTGTTGTATGCCGGAGATACGATGCCAGAGTGTGTCCATATCCTGGCCCTCCTCCACTTCCGAAGGAACGAGTCGTACATATTCATCCTTTTGAGACAACAGGAGTAGATTTCACAGGAGCACTGACACTGACAGGCACTAAAGACAAGAAACCAGTAAAGGCCTATATCTGTCTTTTTACTTGTGCCACAACAAGGGCAGTCCATCTAGAAGTGACTCCCGATATGAGTGCCGAAGCATTCTTACAGGCTTTCCGCAGGTTTGCTTCACGTAGATCTTGTCCCAAGTTAATGATTTCAGACAATGGGTCCAACTTGGTGGCAGGAGAAGCATGCCTGAGGAAAATCTGGACACACCCAAAGGTACGCACAGCCCTAACTCAACGGCAGTGCTATTGGAAATTCATACCTCCCAGAGCACCATGGCATGGAGGCTTCTATGAACGGATGGTTGGTAAGGTGAAACGGTCTTTACGGAAAACCCTACACCGCCAAAAGATTGACCTTCAGGAGCTTCAAACAGTAATCATAGAAATAGAAGCACGAGTTAACAACCGACCACTTACCTACCTCTCTGATGCTTTGCAGCGTGAACCATTAAGTCCAGCTCATTTGATGTATGGGAGACCTCTCAAAACACTTGTGTCCCTTACGGATGAGGAACCAGAGGATCCTTCATATGTCAAAGAGAGTGATTTGGTTCAACGTTTCAAACATCTTTCAGGGGTGATAAGTCGGTGGAATGACGTATGGACTCGTGAATACCTAACAGCTCTGAGGGAGTATCATTACGGGGCAAACAGTCCCTATAACAGAATTAACTTGAACCCTGGTGACATAGTTCTGGTGGATAGTGATGGACCACGCTCTGAGTGGCCTATAGGAGAAATAGTCTCTGTTCATCCAGACAGCCAGGGCATCTTGAGAATAGTGAAAGTAAAATGCAATGGCAACACTACTCTCAAAACTTTAGAGAAATTAGTACCTTTAGAACTGGCCAGGAAAGAAGACGTACAACGACTTCCAGCACCCGATACGCCAGTACGGGACATACGTCCCCAACGGACTGCTGCACAACAATGTAAACTCAAATTAAAGCAGCACTATAATTCTGAGGGAGAAGAATAAAGTGATCGCAGTCCTTACCGGGACTTCGACCCGTGTTCTGCCCCCTGGGAATTATGTCGGGAAACCGACACACACACACAACCACACACACAAATAACACAGTCTCCCCTAGTCTGTACTCCCTTCAGGATGGAAAATGGGAGACTCCGTGACGTCATCGACTCCGTGACGTCATCGAAGTCATCGTATATTTACATTATGAAACATTGTTAATAGACTAGTTTAGTCTCTAAAGTTAACAAAAAAGTAATCACTAAGAATGAATATAATTATTTACATCAAATAGTAGCTAGGTTCCCTTGTTAATGTAAAATTACTTTGAGTGAGGAACCAGAGCATTGGGCGTTGGCCAGGGGAGGGAGGCCCGCTCTATACACAATAACAACAAAACATAGCAGCCGACCACGCTGTATTGGCTAACTGGTGTATACAGCTAGACACCCCATTTACGTGTCAACACCAGCTACACAGCCTAACAACCATCACATCAACGACTGTATCCGGCTTATCAAGTATTTTGTATCTGAATTATAATGTGCACATTTATTCATTTATAAAAATAAGTCGGTCATGATGTATGAACAACCCAAACACAACGTACGTGTACCCCATTACAACCCTCACAGTTCATGTCATACCTGTAATTGATATGTTTAGGGAACTTTGATTAATTCCTTGCATCCCATACAGGTAAATTGTGAGAGGAGCATCAAGAATCTGTGCAGACAGTTGGTTCATACACATAATTAACTACTTGTTTGCCAAGCCTTGTCCTTCCCACCAGCCGCCATTACGTGGCACAAAGAGGCAGGGCCACACCCATCTTGAGGCTACACCTACACGCCTTACTAGGCCCATTCTACTGGCTCAGCTAAGACATTTTAGTATAGCAGTAGCAGTAGTTATAATTAATTACTTATAATGAAGTAGATTAGACCACTACATGTGAAATAACTAAAATAACAGATTTAAAGGTAAACAATTGGTAGTTTAAGAAGGAGCCATAACATAGTGGTTTAGGCTACCAATTGTCCCTCCCAATGGTGTGTAAGAAGATTTCAGGCAGTTTACCAGTACATACAGTCCACTTAATTAATACTTACTTACTAAGAAAATAAATAAGACATAACTTTATTTTATTAAATCAATTTGAAAAAGAGAGTATAGCTGCCTGGAATTTCCCCACAACTCGCCCTTGGGCTCCCTCAGTCAACTAAGGGCTGGCCTTATACACCCCTAGCGAGTGGGGAGGTTCAAGCTTCTTATAACTCACATAAACCTGCCTGTCCTGACACTGGAACACTTTCTCTTTCTTTATCTGATCTGTCCTGAGGTCGCCAGCTGGGTGTTTATACTCGTGTCCCACCAACACTTCAGAGATCTCACTAATTATCTTGGCTAAGGATGCAATGTCACGTGCAGTGCAAGGTGTCACTAATGGTTTCATAAATATATAATATATCTAGCCCTAGAGAATGGAGGCTCACTTAAACTCCTCAGTTAGTTAAAAAGTTTACTGAAGAAAAACATATATACATATACAAGTGGCAAAAAGAAATGTCTATGTTGGAATCATCCGCTGGCGGCAGCATTTCTCGATGACACGTCTCTGCCAACACGGTCAGCTGACTGGATCCACTCCTCCAGCGCGGGCACACACCTTGCGCCTCTGGCAGCATGATCAGCTAAAGGCTCCAGCTGTCAGAACGTCGTGATTTCCCATGCCTCTAGCAAGGCGATCAGCTGGAAGTTTCAGAGTGCGTTGATGGCTCCTTGCACACCAACTACCCTTCCAGGATCACTAACATCACCACGTTAATGCTCACCCACACCAACTCATGCCTAAATGAGTTTTTGGCTTCTAGCCTAACGTCCTGTCACTTAAACAATGAAATGAGAAGGATTGTTCACAACATATAAAATACTCTAGCTCGCCTAGCTCAAAAGGGGTAAGGGAGGGACAATTATCTACCTAATTTCACTCCAACAACGAAGCTGACTCGTCCTCTGTTGAGGGATGTTGAGGGTCCTGGTTCTGGCTTCTGGTCTCCTGATGAACAGTTCCCACACACAGGTTCCTTCGTCGTCCTCGTGATAACGCGTCCTCGCCGTCCTCACATTCAACAGGTTATCTTGAGATGATTTCGGGGCTTTAGTGTCCCCGCGGCCCGGTCCTCGACCAGGCCTCCACCCCCAGGAAGCAGCCCGTGACAGCTGACTAACACCCAGGTACCTATTTTACTGCTAGGTAACAGGGGCATAGGGTGAAAGAAACTCTGCCCATTGTTTCTCGCCGGCGCCTGGGATCGAACCCAGGACCACAGGATCACAAATCCAGCGTGCTGTCCGCTCGGCCGACCAGCTCCCTACTGCCGGTCGGTACTATAGGTACTGCCTTCCTCCTCCTATTCTCTAGGGTACTGGAGACAGGTACCTCCGTCGTCGTCCTCACTCTCACTGGCACTGCCGACACCTCGCAGTTCAGCACAGCTTCCCCTCGCCTTAACTGCCAGTAGATCTGGGCCCGGCCCTAGCTTCTCGCTTGATGTGTACGACGTGTTCCTCTAGTGGGCGTCCCGGACGTCACCAGCCCAACGTTCCCTCTGCTGCAGACTCTTGATAGAGCTCTTGGCTCTCTCATCCTGTCCGTCCATGCCTCTGGGCACTCCACGGAAGTTGGATGGCTTCTCAGACTGTCTGCAGAATCGAAGCAGAGCTTAAATCTAAGGACTCTCTAGGTCCGGAGCTCGCTCGAGCGCGTCTTCCCTCTTTGACGGCTCGTGACATACTGTCTTCCCACCCAGACACCAGCTGCCCCGGGCCCTCCGCCTCATGACGTCACACCACCCGAGGGCTCTCGTTATTGGTCACTTCCGGTACGTGACCTCACCTGGGCCAATCAGGTGCCGGGAAGCATCAGGACGTCTTGGCGGGAAACAGGATGGCTCGTCACCGTCCTGTGCTTCAAAAGGCGTAAGCCCCTTGCATTATCTAACTTAGCTGGCCACTTTACAGCCAGCTTAATCACGCTCCACGCTTTCCCACACATGAAAATGTTCCCTGAACATTTGGGAATACTTAGGCTACGGAGATATGACTCTTCTAAGCTGGGAAGGAAGAAATATAGGGGTGGACACCGTCACATACTCCTCCCCTTAAAATAAGAGTCATATCGAATGAGCAGCATTGGAGAGGGCAACTATGCTCTTGCTCCCTCCATTCCTGAAGTGTTACTCCTCCAGTTTGTGTCGTGGCTCGTACCATCTCGCCAGTCACTTGTGTTTCTACACTTCCACCTTGCACCGGACCAGGTGGAGTGGGTGTTCCCTGAACACCTATAAGGGATCCTCCTTCCGTGTCCACGAGTGCGTTCCAACGACTCGTTAGCACTGCAAGGTTCAGTGCATGAAGTGCCTCCACTCCATGAAGGTACTCCATGCTTCCTCTCAGGATCTCCTCTTCGCCATTCTTCTCGGTTCCTCTTCTCCCGTAAGTGCGCTGTCTCCTCACAGCGACACCTGTTACCTGTCCTCCATCCATCAACTTCATCTTTTCTACACTAGGCTTTTGCGATGGCCCAGTGCCCCTCTGGCTAGGCCGGTGCCTGCCCTGGGTATACCTGTCCCCTACTTTCTTTCAATTACCTTTCCTATGCCATTCGTTCCTTCGTTCCCGACGAACCTCTTCACTCCTCCATGAGATTTTCTTCCCTGTAGACATCTTCTTCGGTTCGTGGTTGGGCTCGTCCACCTCCCTGTGGCTCACCTCACCACGGTGGTTCATCTTGCACCTACCACTATTCATCCGGCTGGCATAGGGGTCACTGCGTCGTGGCTCCTCCACTCTGCCCCTCACCGCCGTTCGCTCATGCACTGAGCTCACCCTTTTTGGTGGAGAGAGTGCGGTCTGCAGCAACTTCATCGCCACAGGCGCTTGTACAGCTACTCCTCGCCACTCTTCCACACGCATACTAGACTTAACTGCAGGTCCTCGTCGGGGTTATCCATGACCTCCAATGACCTCTCTGTCTTTTCACCTTCGTCGTTGTCGTTCCTGACGACGTTATCATTGGTGCGGTTGGCAACCTCACCACTGCCTGGTTCAACCAAAACCTCACCTGGCAGGGTTGCACCACTGCCTGACACATAGGCACACCTGGCCCAATCAGGTTGTATCCTTCCCCCACCGAGGTCATTACCCAGCACCATATGCACGTGCTCTAAGGGTAACATTGGGGCTACAGCTACGACAGCTTCCCAACTCCATTGTCGGCAATCTCCCACACTCCGTATTCTCACCACTCCCACAGGTTATTCATTATATTCGTTGGGAAGAATACTCCTGGCTACCATGCTTATGTCAGCACCCATATCACGAAGAATTGCAATCTCCACTGGGTCTGACTTCCCAAACTTCACTGTGGCCCCGAAAACGAAGGGGTGTTCACCCAACTTCATTTCCCAACTATTCACATTGGGTCCACTATGATATCGGGTATGAACAAATACTTTCTCCTCTTCTAACATCAGTCCCATATTCCTCCGGTTCTCGTCGCACTCACGTGTGAAATGTCTGCGCCCGCCACAATTAAAACACCTGACTCTCCTGGGAGGCGACTCTCCACCTGTCACTTGGGCAACCTCCCCGGAAACCGCCGTTCCCTGAGTCCTCGTCGCGCTCCCGGTCGTCATCTCCCTGGCAGCGTTCCTCGCTCCAGTCCCGGTGTTCCCCCCCTTGTGGTCTCCTCACCGGTTCCCCTGAACTCTTGGACCGACTCACCTCACTGTGTGCACTATCCTTGGGAGAGTCTCCACCCGTCCACGCCCCTCCTGAACTCTTGACGTTCCCCCCAAACCTTGGGTTAGGCGAATGCCTATGCGGTCGCTCCTTCCCGAGATGTAGTGCCTCTTCCAGTAGGTCGGCTCTGTCTGCAGCGGCCTTAAGTTCTCTAATACCAGCCTCCTTGATCCTGACCCTTAGTTCTGGATGGAGCATTGACATGAATCTTTCCATCACCATCAATTGCTTCAGCTCCTCCATCGTCTCCACCTCTTCAGCCTTCAGCCACCGCAGGAACCTGAGCTCCATGTCCCGAGCAGTTTCAGCATACGACCTTCCGGAAGCTCTTGTGCACTCACGGAAGTGTTTCCTGTAAACCTCCGGGGTTAGTCGATACGATTGGAGCACAGCTTTCTTGATTATGTCGTAAACGGCGAATTCCTCAAGGTCCAACATGTTATAGGCTTCCCTGGCCTCGCCAGTCAACCTACTCTGCACTTACGCAGCCCAATCCTCTTCCGGCCATTCCTTCAATGTCGCTATCCTCTCAAAATGGTCGAAGAAAGCTTCGGCCTCTAGAGGGTCAAAGGTTGGTAGGTCGTGTTCCCGACCATGGGGTCATCCCGCCGAGCCGACATTGAGGGCAGCGCGCGCTCCGCCCGACGCATCTCAACCTCCTTCTTTGCTTTTATTTCTTCCCGTCGCAGTTGTCTTTCTCCTTCTTCTCATTGCAGGTGAGTTTCGCACTCCTCACACTTCAGCTGAGCGTCCCGCTCCTCCCGCTTCAGCTGGGCTTTGCGCTCACGCTCCTCCCGCTCCTGTTGGGCTTCACGCTCCTCTCACTTCAGCTGGGCTTCGCACTCCTCCCGCTTCAGCTGAGCTCCAAGCTGCATTTTCATTATTTCTAGCTTCATGCTTCTCGTGCTACTACCGCTGGATCCCCTACTGCTACCTTCGTCGCTCCAGTTCCCACCAACACTGGCAGGTACTTGGGGCGGTCCTTCCTTGGAAGCCTCCTCTCGGGCCTTGAGCTGAGCCATGATCTCAATTCGATGCTCCGCCACCATGGAGGACCTCAATTTCAACCCAAAATGGTTCGCTACTAGCTGCTGCTGAGCCTTGGTGCACTCTTCCAACTCTTCCCTCAACTCAATAAACTTCTTTACTCGGTCATAATCCATCTCTAGGCTATTGAGTAACTGTATACAGGGAATACACTAGTGAGCAGTGTAAACCGAGACCAATATCGACCTTAATACACCTGCCCTGCACTTACAATCCTTTGTCCAATGTTGTTCGATGAATCCTGGCAAGGTCGCCACTTTCAGAGTTCACCCCCTTCCAACCTGTGGTTGGGGTCGTTCCACAGGTCTTAGCCCATCAGTACTGGGCGCCACTGCTCGCCCTTGGGCTCCCCCAGTCAACTAAGGGCTGGCCTTATACACCCCTAGCGAGTGGGGAGGTTCAAGCTTCTTATAACTCACTTAAACCTGCCTGTCCTGACACTGGAACGTTTTCTCTTGCTTTATCTTATCTGTCCTGAGGTCGCCAGCTGGGTGTTTATACTCGTGTCCCAGCAACACGTCAGTGGTCTCATTAATTATCTTGGCTAAGGATGCAATGTTACATGCAGTGCAAGGTGTCACTAATGGTCTCATAAATATATAATATATATAGCCCTAGAGAATGGAGGCTCACTTAAACTCCTCAATTAGTTTAAAAGTTTACTGAAGAAAAACATATATACAAAAAGGCATAAAGAAATGTCTATGCTGGAATCATCTGCTGGCGGCCCCATTTCTCGATGACACATTTCTGGCAACACGGTCAGCTGACTGGATCCACTCCTCCAGCGCGGGCACACACCTCGCGCCTCTGGCAGCACGATCAGCTGACGGCTCCAGCTGTCAGAACGTCGTGATTTCCCATGCCTCTAGCAAGGCGATCAGCTGGACGTTTCACAGTGCGTTGGTGGCTCCTTGCACACCAACTACCCTTCCAGGATTACTAACATCACCACGTTAATGCTCACCCACACCAACTAATGCCTAAATGAGTTTTTGGCTTCTAGCCTAACGTCCTGTCACTTAGACAATAAAATGAGAAGAAATGTTCACAACATATAAAATACTCTAGCTCGCCTAGCTCAAAAGGGGTAAGGGAGGGACAATTATCTACCTAATTTCACTCCAACCACGAAGCAGACTCGTCCTCTGTTGAGGGTCCTGGTTCTGGCTTCTGGTCTCCTGATGAACAGTTCCCACACACAGGTTCCTTCGTCGTCCTCGTGATAACGCGTCCTCGCCGTCCTCACATTCAACAGGTTATCTTGAGATGATTTCGGGGCTTTAGTGTCCCCGCGGCCCGGTCCTCGACCAGGCCTTCCACCCCCAGGAAGCAGCCCGTGACAGCTGACTAACACCCAGGTACCTATTTTACTGCTAGGTAACAGGGGCATAGGGTGAAAGAAACTCTGCCCATTGTTTCTCGCCGGCGCCTGGGATCGAACCCAGGACCACAGGATCACAAGTCCAGCGTGCTGTCCGCTCGGCCGACCGGCTCCCTACTGCCGGTCGGTACTATAGGTACTGCCTTCCTCCTCCTATTCTCTAGGGTACTGGAGACAGGTACCTCCGTCGTCGTCCTCACTCTCACTGGCACTGCCGACACCTCGCAGTTAAGCACAGCTTCCCCTCGCCTTAACTGCCAGTAGATCTGGGCCCGGCCCTAGCTTTTCGCTTGATGTGTAAGACGTGGTCCTCTAGAGGGCGTCCCAGACGTCACCAGCTCAACGTTCCCTCTGCTGCAGACTCTTGATAGAGCTCTTGGCTCTCTCAACCGGTCCGTCCATGCCTCTGGGCACTCCACTGACGTTAGATGGCTTCTCACACTGTCTGCAGAATCGAAGCGGAGCTTAAATCTACTGGTAAGGGCTCTCTAGGTCCGGAGCTCGCTCGATAGCGTCTTCCCTCTCTGACGGTTCGTGACGTACTGTCTTCCCACCCAGGCGCCAGATGCCCCAGGCCCTCTGCCTCATGACGTCACACCGCCTGAAGGCTCTCGTCATTGGTCACTTCCGGCACGTGACCTCACCTGGCCAATCAGGTGCCGGGAAGTGTCAGGACGTCTTGGCGGGAAACAGGATGGCTCGTCACCGTCCTGTGCTTCAAAAGGCGTAAGCCCCTTGCATTATCAAACTTAGCTGGCGACTTTACAGCCAGCTTAATCACGCTCCACGCTTTCCCACACATGAAAATGTTCCCTGAACATTTGGGAATACTTAGGCTACGGAGACATGACTTTTCTAAGCTGGGAAGGAAGAAATATAGGGGTAGACACCGTCACAATATATATATATATATATATATATATATATATATATATATATATGTATATATATATATATATATATATATATATATATATATATATATATATATATATATATATATATATATATATATATATATATATATATATATATATATATATATATATGCGAACAAGCCTGAATGGTCCCCAGGACAATATGCAACTGAAAACTCACACCCCAGAAGTGACTCGAACCCATACTCCCAGAAGCAACGCAACTGGTATGTACAAGACACCTTAATCCACTTGACCATCACGACCGGACATAATGAGGTGATAGCCGAGGCTATTTGAATTAATTTGAATTTGGCTATTTATTAGCCGGCGGTGGGGTGGTTCAAATAGCCTCGGCTATCACCTCATTATGTCCGGTCGTGATGGTCAAGTGGATTAAGGCGTCTTGTACATACCAGTTGCGTTGCTTCTGGGAGTATGGGTTCGAGTCACTTCTGGGGTGTGAGTTTGAAGTTATATATATATATATATATATATATATATATATATATATATATATATATATATATATATATATATATATATATATGTCGTACCTAGTAGCAAGAATGCACTTCTTGGCCTACTATGCAAGGCCTGGTTTGCCTAATAAGCCACGTTTTCCTGAATTAATATATTTTCTCTAATTTTTTTCTTATGAAATGATAAAGCTACCCATTTCATTATGTATGAGGTCAAATTTTTGTTATTGGAGTTAAAATTAACGTAGATATATGACCGAACGGAACCAACCCTACCTAACCTAACCTAACCTATCTTTATAGGTTAGGTTAGGTTAGGTAGCCGAAAAAGTTAGGTTAGGTAGGTTAGGTTTTAGGTTAACCAGGTTAGGTTACTGGCAGCAGGTATTCTTTCAAACATGTTTCATGGAATATGACCGCATATTCTGTATTTAATATTTTCTGGTTTAGGGCTTCTATCCCTCTAACTATTTTCTTAGCATCAGAGCTTAGTTGAAATAGGAGTTCTCCAAAACCCATTTTCGTACTTTTAAGATGAAGAAAAGAAGTGATTTACTATAGAGTGTATTACACTTATTTATACAATTTGCACAACGCTTCGAACCTCCATGGTTCATTCTCAAGTGAACAGATCTTACAATGCTGGTTGATTTTATACTCGCACTGGGTCAGGTGATAATACAATAAAGGTAAAAACATGGGGGATAAAGGGATAAATGTGGGGTGAAACATAGAGGTAACTGCAGAAGGCTTATTGGCTCATACGAGGCAGCTCCTATCTAAATACAAAGATTAATCCAGTGTAATTGCCCTGTTATGTTGGACATTGTCTTCTGTGTTGGACACCTTAAAAGTACGAAAATGAGTTTTGGAGAACTCCTATTTCAACTAAGCCCTGATGCTACGAAAATAGTTAGAGGGATAGAAGCCCTAAACCAGAAAATAATAAATACAGAATATGCGGTCATTTTCTATGAAACATATATATGTATATATATATATATATATATATATATATATATATATATATATATATATATATATATATATATATATATATATATATATATATATATATATATATATATATATATATATATATATATATATATATATATGCGAACAAGCCTGAATGGTCCCCAGGACAATATGCAACTGAAAACTCACACCCCATAAGTGACTCGAACCCATACTCCCAGGAGCAACGCAACTGGTATGTACAAGACGCCTTAATCCACTTGACCATCACGACCGGACAAAATGAGGTGATAGCCGAGGCTATTTGAACCAACCCACCGCCGGCACTCGGATAGTAATCTTGGGCATAGCATTTTACCAAATCACCTCATTCTTTGGGGCACACGTGAGGAACACAAATGCGAACAAGCCTGAATGGTCCCCAGGACAATATGCAACTGAAAACTCACACCCCAGAAGTGACTCGAACCCATACTCCCAGGAGCAACGCAACTGGTATGTACAAGACGCCTTAATCCACTTGACCATCATGACCAGACAAAATGAGGTGATAGCCGAGGCTATTTGAACCACCCCACCGCCGGCACTCGGATAGAAATCTTGGGCATAGCATTTTACCAAATCACCTCATTCTTTGGGGCACACGTGAGGAACACAAATGCGAACAAGCCTGAATGGTCCCCAGGACAATATGCAACTGAAAACTCACACCCCAGAAGTGACTCGAACCCATACTCCCAGGAGCAACGCAACTGGTATGTACAAGACGCCTTAATCCACTTGACCATCACGACCGGACAAAATGAGGTGATAGCCGAGGCTATTTGAACCACCCCACCTCCGGCACTCGGATAGTAATCTTGGGCATAGCATTTTACCAAATCACCTCATTCTTTGGGGCACACGTGAGGAACACAAATGCGAACAAGCCTGAATGGTCCCCAGGACAATATGCAACTGAAAACTCACACCCCAGAAGTGACTCGAACCCATACTCCCAGGAGCAACGCAACTGGTATGTACAAGACGCCTTAATCCACTTGACCATCACGACCGGACAAAATGAGGTGATAGCCGAGGCTATTTGAACCAACCCACCGTCGGCACTCGGATAGTAATCTTGGGCATAGCATTTTACCAAATCACCTCATTCTTTGGGGCATACGTGAGGAACACAAATGCGAACAAGCCTGAATGGTCCCCAGGACAATATGCAACTGAAAACTCACACCCCAGAAGTGACTCGAACCCATACTCCCAGGAGCAACGCAACTGGTATGTACAAGACGCCTTAATCCATTTGACCATCACGACCGGACAAAATGAGGTGATAGCCGAGGCTATTTGAACCACCCCACCGCCGGCACTCGGATAGTAATCTTGGGCATAGCATTTTACCAAATCACCTCATTCTTTGGGGCACACGTGAGGAACACAAATGCGAACAAGCCTGAATGGTCCCCAGGACAATATGCAACTGAAAACTCACACCCCAGAAGTGACTCGAACCCATACTCCCAGGAGCAACGCAATTGGTATGTACAAGATGCCTTAATCCACTTGACCATCACGACCGGACAAAATGAGGTGATAGCCGAGGCTATTTGAACCACCCCACCGTTGGCACTCGGATAGTAATCTTGGGCATAGCATTTTACCAAATCACCTCATTCTTTGGGGCACACGTGAGGAACACAAATGCGAACAAGCCTGAATGGTCCCCAGGACAATATGCAACTGAAAACTCACACCCCAGAAGTGACTCGAACCCATACTCCCAGGAGCAACGCAACTGGTATGTACATTACGCCTTAATCCACTTGACCATCACGACCGGACAAAATGAGGTGATAGCCGAGGCTATTTGAACCACCCCGCCGCCGGCACTCGGATAGTAATCTTGGGCATAGCATTTTACCAAATCACCTCATTCTTTGGGGCACACGTGAGGAACACAAATGCGAACAAGCCTGAATGGTCCCCAGGACAATATGCAACTGAAAACTCACACCCCAGAAGTGACTCGAACCCATACTCCCAGGAGCAACGCAACTGGTATGTACAAGACGCCTTAATCCACTTGACCATCACGACCGGTCAAAATGAGGTGATAGCCAAGGCTATTTGAACCAACCCACCGCCGGCACTCGGATAGTAATCTTGGGCATAGCATTTTACCAAATCACCTCATTCTTTGGGGCATACGTGAGGAACACAAATGCGAACAAGCCTGAATGGTCCCCAGGACAATATGCAACTGAAAACTCACACCCCAGAAGTGACTCGAACCCATACTCCCAGGAGCAACGCAACTGGTATGTACATTACGCCTTAATCCACTTGACCATCACGACCGGACAAAATGAGGTGATAGCCGAGGCTATTTGAACCACCCCACCGCCGGCACTCGGATAGTAATCTTGGGCATAGCATTTTACCAAATCACCTCATTCTTTGGGGCACACGTGAGGAACACAAATGCTAACAAGCCTGAATGGTCCCCAGGACAATATGCAGCTGAAAACTCACACCCCAGAAGTGACTTGAAACCATTCTCCCAGGAGCAACGCAACTGGTATGTGCAAGACGCCTTAATCCACTTGACCATCACGACCGGACAAAATGAGGTGATAGCCGAGGCTATTTGAACCACCCCACCGCCGGCACTCGGATAGAAATCTTGGGCATAGCATTTTACCAAATCACCTCATTCTTTGGGGCACACGTGAGGAACACAAATGCGAACAAGCCTGAATGGTCCCCAGGACAATATGCAACTGAAAACTCACACCCCAGAAGTAACTCGCACCCATACTCCCAGGAGCAACGCAATTGGTATGTACAAGACGCCTTAATCCACTTGACCATCATGACCGGACAAAATGAGGTGATAGCCGAGGCTATTTGAACCACCCCACCGCCGGCACTCGGAGAGTAATCTTGGGCATAGCATTTTACCAAATCACCTCATTCTTTGGGCCAAATCACCTCATTCTTTGTGATGGTCAAGTGGATTAAGGCGTCTTGTACATACCAGTTGCGTTGCTCCTGGGAGTATGGGTTCGAGTCACTTCTGGGGTGTGTTTTCAGTTGCATATTGTCCTGGGGACCATTCAGGCTTGTTCGCATTTGTGTTCCTCACGTGTGCCCCAAAGAATGAGGTGATTTGGTAAAATGCTATGCCCAAGATTACTATCCGAGTGCCGGCGGTGGGGTGGTACAAATAGCCTCGGCTATCACCTCATTTTGTCCGGTCGTGATGGTCAAGTGGATTAAGGCGTCTTGTACATACCAGTTGCGTTGCTCCTGGGAGTATGGGTTCGAGTCACTTCTGGGGTGTGAGTTTTCAGTTGCATATTGTCCTGGGGACCATTCAGGCTTATTCGCATTTGTGTTCCACACGTGTGCCCCAAAGAATGAGGTGATTTGGTAAAATGCTATGCCCAAGATTACTATCCGAGTGCCGGCGGTGGGGTGGTTCAAATAGCCTCGGCTATCACCTCATTTTGTCCGGTCGTGATGGTCAAGTGGATTAAGGCGTCTTGTACATACCAGTTGCGTTGCTCCTGGGAGTATGGGTTCGAGTCATTTGTGGGGTGTGAGTTTTCAGTTGCATATTGTCCTGGGGACCATTCAGGCTTGTTCGCATTTGTGTTCCTCACGTGTGCCCCAAAGAATGAGGTGATTTGGTAAAATGCTATGCCCAAGATTACTATCCGAGTGCCGGCGGTGGGGTGGTTCAAATAGCCTCGGCTATCACCTCATTTTGTCCGGTCGTGATGGTCAAGTGGATTAAGGCGTCTTGTACATACCAGTTGCGTTGCTCCTGGGAGTATGGGTTCGAGTCACTTCTGGGGTGTGAGTTTTCAGTTGCATATTGTCCTGGGGACCATTCAGGCTTGTTCGCATTTGTGTACCTCACGTGTGCCCCAAAGAATGAGGTGATTTGGTAAAATGCTATGCCCAAGATTACTATCCGAGTGCCGGCGGTGGGGTGGTTCAAATAGCCTCGGCTATCACCTCATTTTGTCCGGTCGTGATGGTCAAGTGGATTAAGGCGTCTTGTACATACCAGTTGCGTTGCTCCTGGGAGTATGGGTTCGAGTCACTTCTGGGGTGTGAGTTTTCAGTTGCATATTGTCCTGGGGACCATTCAGGCTTGTTCGCATTTGTGTTCCTCACGTGTGCCCCAAAGAATGAGGTGATTTGGTAAAATGCTATGCCCAAGATTACTATCCGAGTGCCGGCGGTGGGGTGGTTCAAATAGCCTCGGCTATCACCTCATTTTGTCCGGTCGTGATGGTCAAGTGGATTAAGGCGTCTTGTACATACCAGTTGCATTGCTCCTGGGAGTATGGGTTCAAGTCACTTCTGGGGTGTGAGTTTTCAGTTGCATATTGTCCGGGGGACCACTCAGGCTTGTTCGCATTTGTGTTCCTCACGTGTGCCCTAAAGAATGAGGTGATTTGGTAAAATGCTATGCCCAAGATTACTAACCGAGTGCCGGCGGTGGGGTGGTTCAAATAGCCTCGGCTATCACCTCATTTTGTCCGGTCATGATGGTCAAGTGGATTAAGGCGTCTTGTACATACCAGTTGCGTTGCTCCTGGGAGTATGGGTTCGAGTCACTTCCTGGGTGTGAGTTTTCAGTTATATATATATATATATATATATATATATATATATATATATATATATATATATATATATATATATATATATATATATATATATTTATATATATCTATATATATATATATATATATATATATATATATATATACATATTTATTAGTTAGATATCTCAAATAGAAATAATAGATATCTATAATAGATATACATTCTATAGTAATTCACTTCTTTTTTTCACCTTAAAAGTACGAATATGAGTTTTGGAGAACTCCTATTTCAGCTAAGCCCTGATGCTAAGAAAATAGAGGGATATTAGCCCTACACTAGAAAATAGTAAATACAGAATATGCGGTCATATATATATATATATATATATATATATATATATATATATATATATATATATGACATATATATATATATATATATATATATATATATATATATATATATATATATATATATATATATATATATATATATATATATATATATATATATATATATATATATATGACAAGCCATTCAGGCTTGTTCGCATATATATATATATATATATATATATATATATATATATATATATATATATATATATATATATATATATATATATATATATATATATATATATACCCGTCTGTGACATTCATCAGTGTTTCCCATTGTTGTGTTTTTCAAGAGATCCATAACCTTTAAGCACCTTTTTGCATTATTATTTTTGTATCAACCCATGTATATCTTGTAACCATCAAATGCATAATAAAGCACAAAAAATATTTAAGGAAGGGGGTGGTAGGAGAAAAGCACACAGAAACTGTATTGGAGGGGAGCTAAACATTCCCTCTAATGCGTTATGCGTGGTTTCCTCCGAGGCTATGGGTCCCCCTTCTTCCAGCTAGAGGTGGTACTCCCTTCCCTATATATATATATATATATATATATATATATATATATATATATATATATATATATATATGTTGTTGAATATGACCGAACAGGTAAGAATAATAATTCTAACACGAATCTTCTCAATATTTCTTATGGTTTTCTTCACTGTCGGTGGTAATAAAAATAAAAATTCTCCGAAATATATATATATATATATATATATATATATATATATATATATATATATATATATATATATATATATATATATATATATATATATATATATCCCAGAAGTGACTCGAACCCATACTCCCAGAAGCAACGCAACTGGTATGTACAAGACGCCTTAATCCACTTGACCATCACGACCGGACAAAATGAGGTGATAGCCGAAGCTATTTGAACCACCCCACCGCCGGCACTCGGATAGTAATCTTTACCCAATCATTTTGTCCGGTCGTGATGGTCAAGTGGATTAAGGCGTCTTGTACATACCAGTTGCGTTGCTTCTGGGAGTATGGGTTCGAGTCACTTCTGGGGTGTGAGTTTTCAGTTGCATATGTCCTGGGGACCATTCAGGCTTGTTCGCATTTGTGTTCCTCACGTGTGCCCCAAAGAATGAGGTGATTTGGTAAAATGCTATGCCCAAGATAACTATCCGAGTGCCGGCGGTGGGGTGGTTCATATATCCTCGGCTATCACCTCATTATGTCCGGTCGTGATGGTCAAGTGGATTAAGGCGTCTTGTACATACCAGTTGCGTTGCTCCTGGGAGTATGGGTTCGAGTCACTTCCTGGGTGTGAGTTTTCAGTTATATATATATATATATATATATATATATATATATATATATATATATATATATATATATATATATATATATATATATATATATATATATATATATATATCTATATATATATATATATATATACATATTTATTAGTTAGATATCTCAAATAGAAATAATAGATATCTATAATAGATATACATTCTATAGTAATTCACTTCTTTTTTTCACCTTAAAAGTACGAATATGAGTTTTGGAGAACTCCTATTTCAGCTAAGCCCTGATGCTAAGAAAATAGAGGGATATTAGCCCTACACTAGAAAATAGTAAATACAGAATATGCGGTCATATATATATATATATATATATATATATATATATATATATATATATATATATATATATATGACATATATATATATATATATATATATATATATATATATATATATAAATATATATATATATATATATATATATATATATATATATATATATATATATATATATATATATATATATATATATATATATGACAAGCCATTCAGGCTTGTTCGCATATATATATATATATATATATATATATATATATATATATATATATATATATATATATATATATATATATATATATATATACCCGTCTGTGACATTCATCAGTGTTTCCCATTGTTGTGTTTTTCAAGAGATCCATAACCTTTAAGCACCTTTTTGCATTAATATTTTTGTATCAACCCATGTATATCTTGTAACCATCAAATGCATAATAAAGCACAAAAAATATTTAAGGAAGGGGGTGGTAGGAGAAAAGCACACAGAAACTGTATTGGAGGGGAGCTAAACATTCCCTCTAATGCGTTATGCGTGGTTTCCTCCGAGGCTATGGGTCCCCCTTCTTCCAGCTAGAGGTGGTACTCCCTTCCCTATATATATATATATATATATATATATATATATATATATATATATATATATATATATATATATATATATATATATATATATATATATATATATATATGTTGTTGAATATGACCGAACAGGTAAGAATAATAATTCTAACACGAATCTTCTCAATATTTCTTATGGTTTTCTTCACTGTCGGTGGTAATAAAAATAAAAATTCTCCGAAATATATATATATATATATATATATATATATATATATATATATATATATATATATATATATATATATATATATATATATATATATCCCAGAAGTGACTCGAACCCATACTCCCAGAAGCAACGCAACTGGTATGTACAAGACGCCTTAATCCACTTGACCATCACGACCGGACAAAATGAGGTGATAGCCGAGGCTATTTGAACCACCCCACCGCCGGCACTCGGATAGTAATCTTTACCCAATCATTTTGTCCGGTCGTGATGGTCAAGTGGATTAAGGCGTCTTGTACATACCAGTTGCGTTGCTTCTGGGAGTATGGGTTCGAGTCACTTCTGGGGTGTGAGTTTTCAGTTGCATATTGTCCTGGGGACCATTCAGGCTTGTTCGCATATATATATATATATATATATATATATATATATATATATATATATATATATATATGTTGTTGAATATGACCGAACAGGTAAGAATAATAATTCTAACACGAATCTTCTCAATATTTCTTATGGTTTTCTTCACTGTCGGTGGTAATAAAAATAAAAATTCTCCGAAATTCATTTTTTTAATTGTCTGACGCCAGAACGCGTTTCGTAATTCGTATTACATTTGCAAAGACTTAATTTACACACAAATTCTTCGTACTTATACTCTATTGGATGAGGTGATATGGTACAAAAGTTTTGGGTGAGGTAACCAACACAAGACAGAACACGAAACATTGGGAATAAATTGAATAAGTGAACATATGAATGGAAGTAACTGCATAAGGTCTGTTGGCCCATACTTCCTCTTGCTGCTTCCATATTGGTTCGGGGTCTTGAAGTAGGTAGAATATAGTTGTGCATTAATTGGCTGTTGATTGCTGGTGTTGAAAGGGAAAGATTAATAATTCTAACACGAATCTTCTCAATATATCGTACGTTCTTCTTCACTGTCGAGGGTAATTGATAAATTAACTCTACAAAATTCCCTCTTTTATTTCTGGTCTGACGCCTGATCACATTTCGTATATGTATTTCTATCGCTGTATTTATTGATGATTTCTGTGTTGCTTGTTCAGATTTCTCTGGTGATGGTCTGGTTGTGTGAGATTATATGCTCCTTGATGGAGCCCCTGTTGTTTTTGCATTGTTAATCGCCTAGAAAGAGAATTTGTCGTCTTGCCTATATACTGAGATCTTTGGGGCTGACAGTGCCCAAGTGGGCATGTGAAGGCATAGCTGACGTTGGTCTCTTTTAAGGCATTCTGTTTGATGCCTGGAGAGTTCTTCGTGAGTTGGTTTGCAGTCTTCTTGTTTTTGTAGTAAATTTTTAATTGTATCTTCTGATTTGTGTCTGTGGGGATAACGTTCCTATCAATATTATCTTTTAGGACACTTTTCTCCTCTTTATGAGCCGTCGACAAGAAATTTCTGAAATACAATCTAATAGGAAGTACAGGTGTTGTGTTTGTTGATTCTTCAGAGGTTGCATAGCGTGTCATCTTTCTTTTATTGACGTTTTCAATATGTTGAAGATGTCATAGAAAACTCATAAAACGGAGGAAAGTGTCCTGAAAGATTTTATTGATAGGAATGTTATATATGAGTTTGGTGTTTCACCAAACTCAGGAAAAATCCTCTTGATGACATCAAGTTCTTCAATAGCAGCTTGATTATGTTTTTCAGTAACCATAAAGATCTTTTTAATCAGTTTAGTACCTCATCTCCTTTATTACCATATCTCAATGGACTTGTCAAGACTCATAAGCCTAACTATCCCATGAGACCAATCATCATTTTCGTGGGATCCATTTCTTACAAGCTCTCTAAATGGCTTACCAAAATCTTGTAATCTGTTCAAAATCATAGAAAAATCCTCTATGGAGGCACGGCCTCCATGATACCGTTCGCTGATTGGTCATCTTGAAGAACAAGGGAAGAGTGTTGGGGGGGGGGGGGGAGGCCGCCAGCCTGCTTCCAGCCCTTGTTCCAGCATTCTGAGATCATCTTCGGTACTGTGAAGACAGGAGAACCATAACATAAGAACTAGGTAACTGCAGAAGGCCTATTGGCCCATACGAAGCAGCTCCTATCTATAACCACCCAATCCCACTCATAAACATGTCCAACCCACGCTTGAAACAATCAAGGGACCCCACCTCCACCACGTTACGAGGTAATTGGTTCCACAAATACACAACCCTGTTACCGAACCTGTATTTACCAAAGCCTTTCCTAAATCTAAACCTATCCAATTTATACCCATTGTTTCGTGTTCTGTCTTGTGTTGATACTTTTAATACCCTATTAATATCCCCTTTGTTATGTCCATTCATCCACTTGTAAACCTCTATCATGTCACCCCTAACTCTTCGCCTTTTCAGTGAATGCAAGTTAAGGTTTGTTAGTCTTTCTTCATATGAAAGATTTCTAATTTGGGGAATTAACTTAGTCATCCTACGCTGGACACGTTCAAGTGAATTTATATCCATTCTATAGTATGGCGACCAAAACTGAACTGCATAATCTAAATGGGGCCTAACCAGAGCAAGATATAGCTGAAGAACAACACCAGGTGTCTTGTTACTAACGCTTCGATTAATAAATCCCAGTGTCCTATTTGCCTTATTACGAACATTCAGGCATTGATCCTTTTGTTTTAAATTCTTACTAATCAAAACTCCCAGAAAACTTCTACAAATGTTACCGTATTCACTGTTTAAACGCGACTTGATCAGCAAAGTTGTTATCTATTCCGTCCTAGGGGTCCTGTCAGTCAGAATCCGTTACCGCGACATCGTGAATATCGATAATGAAGTGAATTAAGATACACAGAAGAGAGACTCCACATGTGTTCACCTGCAGAGCAGCTGGACTGTAGTGTATTAATCCGTGATCATCGTGTTAATTCTTGGAGATCCGTCAACATACCGCTCAGTAAACTGTTTAGTAAGAATCTAAGATACGATTTCCTGTGACTTAAGTAAAATTTGTGTGAATAATGTAAAAATTACGAACTTTTATGGACTTAGAATATTTTCCTGTTTGTCAACCCCGTGTGATTAACATGTGGTGTACATCTTGCTATGCCACCACCCAACCAGTGGTGGGTACTTGCCTCCTCACGCCACCCATTTGGTGCAAGTGATTCTCGCCACTGTGACCCTAAGTCCACGTGGGACTCCCCAGTGTTGTTGCCATGCACACACCTACCCACACGTGTTTGCGTGAAAGGGATTTACCACGCGCGGTCTGTGTTGCGCTTGACCACCTATCAAAGGCCGAGCATTACAGAGTGTGAGAGAGAGTTGTCTGAATGTAAGCCGGTTTATCAAAATGAATACTCCTAATTAATTATTATATCATTCGCTAAGTGCATAAATTCCTTGTGTGGATTCACATCAACGTCACGGCTTATCGTTCTCATTAACCCTCAATGTGAGAGATCCGCAGGTCGAGGAAGCACATAGGTAAGGCAAGTACAGATAACTGTGTGATTACTGTAGATTGGCCTGAGTGTGTGTGTATATTACACTTTTTACACATTTTAGGCATTATAATTTGATTTATAATAAGTGTGTGTGTATTGTAATTGTGCAGTTAAATACATACCATCACTGTGGATAACATTTCCATGTATGTTCTTGTCATGACCTCATGCTACACAGCATCACTGAAATCCATAGCCTGGCCAAAATCAATACTACTCTAGGGTTAAGTAAAAGGCAAGCAAAAATACTCCACTTTACTGGGGTATATAACATAGATCACCGTAAAACAATAAGAGAACTACAGTTCTGTACAACTCATACTGTCACATTAGCCAACTTCTTAAAGTTCTTCGAAATCATCAACAGGCCTTAAACTGCACACCCTTGGGACAAGCTGACACCAGGCTCAATTCTAGCAGTGGTTTATCTTGAGGTTACCTTGAGATGATTTTGGGGCTTTTTAGTGTCCCCGTGGCCCGGTCTTCGACCAGGCCTCCACCCCCAGGAAGCAGCCCGTGACAGCTGACTAGCACCCA
The DNA here is from genome assembly GCF_040958095.1 of Procambarus clarkii. Taxonomy (NCBI): domain Eukaryota; kingdom Metazoa; phylum Arthropoda; class Malacostraca; order Decapoda; family Cambaridae; genus Procambarus; species Procambarus clarkii. Next base: position 21,291,472 of record NC_091153.1, read on the forward strand.
GGTACCTATTTTACTGCTAGGTAACAGTGGCATAGGGTGAAAGAAACTTTGCCCATTGTTTCTCGCCGGCGCCTGGGATCGAACCCAGGATCACAAGCCCAGCGTGCTATCCGCTCGGCCGACAGCTTGTATACGGCTCCAGGAATGAATGGTGAATGTTAAAATCTCATGTTCAGTAAAGTCTTAACCTTTTTTATTCTCTACATCATTGTCACCATTTTATTGTCTAATAAATCTTAAAAATATACATATATATATATATATATATATATATATATATATATATATATATATATATATATATATATATATATATATATATATATTAAAGAGTATCTAAACTATTGATAGGCACATTTATTGTTTACCTTAATTAATGCAAAAAACAAAAGTGAACTGCTTAGGCTAATCCTTTACTACTAGTACTGTATTATAATTTGGTGACATCACCTCTATTAGTCATACATCCATCATCCCTATTCCATTTTCAGGTTGAAGAGTTGGAAGGCACTTGATGTTTCATGAGGTGGGTGTCCAAACCTCCAACATTTTAACGCTAGGGATTCAGGGCTATTTGCATAACTCAGTGCTAGATAATTTGATCACCATGTCTCAATGCTATATAAAATTTTATTACTTAAATTATGAAAACTAAATAATGTTTGGCAACGAAAGTCCTACAAATCTTGTGTTTGATTAAGGGTACTGGTGTGGGCAGGTTTTGAGAGACGATGGAGATGGTCAAATGCATGAGGAAGAAAGGGCCGTATGCTATTGATTTCTAGTAGTGTCAATCGATCTAATTTGGCATGTGTGCCTTCACTCTGGATAAATTCTGCTACAGATGACCGAAACTTGGAAATCCTGAGATCCCAAATATCCTTGACAAGTGTTTTCACCTGTTGAGAATTTGTAATGTCTTCTGGAGCAGCTGGCAACATCAACTGAGCAATCACAAGCTAATGCTCACATGGCATTTCTGTGAATACCTTTGACCGGCTTTCTTCTTCTTCTTTTCTAGATGTACCACTAGATGTACCATTTTCTAGATGTACAGCATCTAGTATATCACTAGATGCTAGTGGTACACTAGCATCTAGTATGCTGATAGCACAATTAGAGGATGGTGGTGTCGCACTCATTAATTAGTGGGGTTGAGGAATCAATATCATATCAAAGCATAATAGCATCATCCATATTTCACTTCCGGTAGATAAACGACATGCGAGATTAAGAAACAAATAGTGTACTGTGAAAACTAATAATAAACAGCAGCTCCTCTTTGACTCTGTGATATATTCATTGGTTAAACTATTATGTATTAGCGACAAGATCTACCATTAATGTATAACGACATACTGTAAATATATAACTCTTGAAATATAACATTCTCTGAAACTAGCTGACATGTAACTATAAGGTGTGAAGGATAGATGAAATTCTTTATGTAATAATCTAAAATGAGGTCTGACAAAGACCTTTTGTGGCTTCTGTAATGCTTTTTGTGCTACCGTTCACAGGATGAGTATAGGGTGCACAATAAACTAGCCGCCTTCGGTGGCAACAATCAAGTTTGAACTCATCATACACCAGCCACAGTACTCACCTAATTGTGCTTGCGGGGGTTGAGCTTTGGCTCTTTGGTCCCGCCTCTCAACTGTCAATCAACTGGTGTACAGATTCGTGAGCCTACTGGGCTCTATCATATCTACATTTGAAACTGTGTATGGAGTCAGCCTCCACCACATCACTTCCTAGTGCATTCCATTTATTAACTACTCTGACACTGAAAAAATTCCTTCTAACGTCTCTGTGGCTCATCTGGGTACTAAGTTTCCACTTGTGTCCCCTTGTTCGTGTCCCACCCGTGCTGAAGAGTTTGTCTTTGTCCACCCTGTCAATTCCCCTGAGAATTTTGTAGGTGGTTATCATGTCTCCCCTTACTCTTCTGTTTTCCAGGGATGTGAGGTTCAGCTCCTTTAGCCTTTCCTCGTAGCTCAATCCTCTCAGTTCCGGGACGAGCCTGGTGGCATACCGCTGAATCTTCTCTAACTTTGTCTTGTGTTCAACTAGGTATGGACTCCAGGCTGGAGCTGCATACTCCAGGATTGGTCTTACATAAGTGGTATACAGGGTTCTGAAAGATTCCTTACACAAGTTTCTGAAGGCAGTTCTTATGTTGGCCAGTCTAGCATATGCCGCTGATGATATTCTTTTGATGTGGGCCTCTGGGGACAGGTTCGGTGTGATATCAACCCCCAGATCCTTCTCTCTATTTGACTCTTGCAGGAGTTCCCCTCCCAGATGATACCTTGTGTTCAGCCACCTGCTCCCTTCGCCTAATTTCATCACCTTACACTTTCCCGAGTTGAACTTTAGCAGCCATTTTCTAGACCATTCCTCAAGTTTATCCAGGTCATCCTGTAGTCTCTGTCTATCTTCATCCGTCTTGATTCTTCTCATAATTTTTGCATCATCAGCAAACATCGAGAGGAATGAGTCTATACCCTCTGGAAGATCGTTCACATATATTAGAAACAGGATGGGTCCAAGTACTGAGCCCTGTGGGACTCCGCTGGTGACATCTCGCCACTCTGATGTCTCCCCCCTCACCGTTGCTCGCTGTTTCCTGTTGCTTAAGTACTCCCTTATCCACTGGAGCACCTTCCCTTTTACTCCTGCCTGTTGCTCCAACTTTTTTAACAGCCTTTTATGGGGTACTGTGTCAAAGGCTTTTTGGCAATCCAGGAAAATGCAGTCGGCCCACCTTTCTCTTTCCTGCCTAATTTTCGTTGCCTGGTCATAAAATTCTAGTAAACCTGTGAGGCACGATTTACCATCTCTGAACCCATGTTGGTGGTGCGTTACAAAGTTATTTCCCTCCAGATGCTCTACGAGCCTTTTCCTCACGATCTTCTCCAACTCCTTGCATGGTATACAAGTTAAGGAAACTGGCCTGTAATTCAGTGCCTCTTGCCTGTCACCCTTTTTGTATATTGGGACCACGTTAGCTGTCTTCCAACTTTCTGGTAAGTCTCCTGTTTCCAGTGACCTGTTATACACCATAGAGAGTGGCACACACAGTATGATCATACTGGTGTATGTGTGGTCGTAACAGTTCTTTTCTTTCTCGTTCCAAGAGAAAACCAGTTTGTAAAGTAAGTGGGTAATTACCCAGTTTATTTTAGCTGTAATTACAAGTCACTTGTGTGATTATTGATTTGTCATTTATTAAGATTGTTGTGTTGTGTCATTTAAGGACTGAAGTTTAGCACTGTATTGCTACTGTGTTTGTTGATCTGTGTGACCTGATTTTGTATAAATTGTGATTGCCTTAAAGATGTGGGAAAATCCTAGCAGCATAATTCTTTTAAATTCTGTAAATACTAAATATTTCTTAATTCTTTAATATGATAATTTTTTATCTGATTAATTTTCTTAGTTAGTTCTTAGCAATAAGTTAATTAATTAAGCAAGTAAGTAATTAGGTAAGTGAGTGAACTGTATGTACTGATTCAGCTGCCTGAATTTAACTCACATAATTGGGGGGACAATTTGCAGCTTAAACCACTTTGAGATGGCTCCTTCATGAACCACAAATTGTTTACCTAATAAATATAAATTATAAATTATAGCACATATGGTGCTATAATTTATAATTTTTATAATCTACTATTATTATAGCAATAATTAATTATAATTTCTAATACTATGTCTACAGTATTGTACAAAAAGGGGCTTAGCTGTTCCTGTTGATGGGGCCTGCTAAGGCTGTGTAATTGTAGCATCAAAGTTGGGTGTGGCCCTGTGCCTCTGAGTGCCACATAATGGCGGCTGTCTGGAGGCCTACTAAGCTTGGTGTACCGCTAGGTAATAATTTTATATTGAGGGCCAACTGTCTGCTCTGCTTCTTGTAACTCCAAATCACAATTACCTGCCGAGTTTAAAGAATTAATAATGTATCCCTAAACATATAAGTACAGGTATGACATGGAATATGAGTGTGTTGAGCTGAGTAAACGTACTTGGTTGTGGGGGTTTTCTCATGCATTATAACCGTCTACCTATTTATGAATAACTATGGCCAAAATTAAACAAAAATACTTGGTAAAACGGATACTGGTGTTGCTGAGAGGCTGTTTTGCTGGTTGCTTGCTTGTTGACACGTAGTCTGGGTGTCTAATGAGTTAAATCAGCTCATATGGAGAGCCACTCTACAGCGTGTCTAGATGTTGTTGTCTACGTGACGACGCTCCCGGGGAAAGACGAACTCAAATGTTTGGTGGTTCTATTTATGTTTAAGGAGTAGAGTATTAAGCTATATTCCTAGTGTTGAAAATTATATTCAGTCTTTGTGAACACTTTTTTATTAAATTTAAACACAAGACTGTTGTATGAAAAGATTATGAGTAATGTAAATATGTGACGTCGATGATGTCACAGAATCACCCACTCTCTTTTCTTTAAGGGGATACTCATGTTATTATGTGTGTCGGATTTCCGACAAAAGAATCAGTGAGTTGTAATTAGAGTCATTAATTAACATCATTAGTGAAAAGTAAGGTAATTAGCAACGTGATGCCTAATTCTTGGTTGTCAGCTTGTCTACGTGATAAGCAGTGTTAACGTAAATCACCATGAGTTTAATTAGGTGTTAGTACGACGGAAATTGAGGTGATTACTGATCGATTGTTTAATTATCATCTCATAGTAATTACCATCATTAATCACTTTGAATTAATATAAATCATTAAATTTTATGTTTGATTTGATATGATGAAATCAATTGCTTTGTCTTTGTGACATAACCTTAAGGTGACGGCTGTTTGTCGTCCGGAGAGACAAGCCTTAACGTAAATATTATGGTGCACAGAAGATTGTCTGTTGTGTCTTTGTTGTTGTTATTTCAATTTTTTTTTGAGATATATACAAGAGTTGTTACATTCTTGTACAGCCACTAGTACGCGTAGCGTTTCGGGCAAGTCCTTAATCCTATGGTCCCTGGAATACGATCCCTTGCCGCGAAGAATCATTTTTTCATCCTAGTACACATTTTACTGTTGCGTTAAACAGAGGCTACAGTTAAGGAATTGCGCCCAGTAAATCCTCCCCGGCCAGGATATACGAACCCATGACATAGCGCTCGCGGAACGCCAGGCGAGTGTCTTACCACTACACCACGGAGACTGCACCACTACAGCACGGAGTGTTTTGCCACAGTTGGTAAATTGCTAACTTGTGTCCGAGTGAGCACCTGCTGTTCAGATTAGTTCATCTTGTTAAAGCCGCAAGAGGTCAGAACTAAGTTTGACTATGCTAGCTAAATGATTAGTTTTGCATAGTGTCACATCGGACTTAACGTAATGTTAAAACTACTGTGCTTTGCATTGTTATTATTAAGTTTTGTGAATAAATGTTAATTGTTACTTAACAACAAGTGTCTTTCCATCCACACCTTCAAATACTCGTGTCTCTAGTATTTGACTCTGCCACATATTCGAAGCTGATTATATCCTGTTCTGGATACTTATGGAATCGAAACAATTTCATAGCCACACACACACACATACACCAATATAATTTGATGTGAGATCCCCTAGAGCTACCCCTACAACTACCATCAGCAGTTCAAGGAGCTCCACAACCCAGTGGATACAGAGTGCCAAAGATTTGGACTCTGACAACGGCTCTATGCCACCTATTTAAGCCTTAAAGTAATAAGCTACTCTCCCAGCATTTTCTTTGGTGTTTGTGCAGTCCTTTCTGACTGAGGTCACTTGTATTAGTGCCATCCCCAATAGACATAATCTCACAGCCTCATAGTCATGATCGTGAGAGGGAATGCTTGCATATTTTCGAAAATTTTGAAAATGCTTGCATATTTCAAAAACATTCAAAAAATCAAAGTTATAATAATACAATTATGGACCCCCCCCCCCCCTGCATAAAAAATTACACTGGTGGTCACGTGTTCCAGTAGTACTGCTTAATTTCATTCCAAATCTCGTAATTTTTGCGAAATAAAATATATTTGTTTTACATTAGTGATATTAGGCATCTGAGCCAGTGGAGGCTCAGGCGCCAACTAGCTGGTGGTCGGGGATGGTGATGAAGTATGCTATTAGAGGGTGCTTATCTGGAGTTTTCTTCGGTCGCAATAAATAATTCACTATGCAAGACTTGTTTTATTCATATTGTTACTGGTTAGTGTATAAGGTAATTAGTATTTCGTTAGCTAGAGGAGATAATAAAGCCAACAAAACTTAGCTTGTTATATGCCGCCACCATACATGTTAAAAGCACGGAGGGAGAAAACCTCCATGCTTTAGAGTGGAGTGAAACTCCACTCTACTCCTTGCTACTCCGTCAACTAAATTCATCATTTATTGAATTTCACAAACATTATTGTATTTGCAATAACTGTTATTGTGTTACATGTTTATTTTGGAGTGTTTTATAAATAGATTTTTCCTCGAATCACCTGCCACGGAAACATCTGTTTCCCAAATTTACCACCGAGTACTGTCAGGGATTGGGTTAAGGGTCTGACGACTTCCAATTCTTTTGAATAGTCAATGTGGTCTAGCGGGTTAAGTACTGGATATGTTAAGGTGCATGAAGTTCAAATCTTAGGTTCGAATCCTTCAGGTGTGAGAAGATTTCGGTTGCATATTGGCTTGGGGACCATTCAAGCTTATTCGCATTAATGTTGCTCAAATGGCCCCAACATGTGAAGTGATTCGATGAAATATCTACCCCAAAAATTGACCACGGAGTGCTGTCGGGAATTGGGTTAAGGGTCTGACGACTTCCAATTCTTTTGAACAGTCAGTGTGGTCTAACGGGTTAAGTACAGGATATGCTAAGGTGCATGGAGCCCTGGCTGACTGGGTTCGAATCCTTCAGGAGCTAGGAGTTTTTGGTTGCATATTGGCTAGTAGATCATTCAAGCTTCTTCGGAACAGAAGAGTAATACTTCTCGAATGTAAAGGAATGTTATGGCCACTGCAGGTCTGCAACATATTACATTCCATAACTTTGGAATAGAATTGCGAAGCATCTTTAATCTTCTTTGTAATCCATAGTCATGTAAGACACCACTAGGCTTGCAGCTCAAGGACACCTTCCATGCTCTAGTCCCTCCACATCTGCCCGAGAAAAAACTTAATCCTTCAAAATCAGCTTTATAGAAATCTGTCAACCTAACAATTTTTCTCTCATGCAATTTTATAATTCTACTTAAAACTGATTTCTTTTGTATTGCTGTCCCTACCTGACTGCACATTTCCATTTTATTTACTTACCATTTCTTACCATTTCCATGGTATGTTGCAGGGACAACATGGATCCAGGAGATGGTATGGTGCCTCATGAAGGACCCAAAGTCACCAGAAGCTTCACATGAGCTGATGAAGAGGTTCCCTTTCTTTGAGTATGTATTATTGGTCTTGTAATGTATTCTATGGTATCTTAGCAGTGTACGATAATCATGCGGACAGGATTACACATGTTTACCAAAACATGGCATAAAAAAAAACAAGACCAGTTTTTAAAAGAGAGAGAGAAGCTGCAGTGTAGTTCTGATGTTGTAATGGAACTCACTCAGGTTCTAGGTCCTGTGACGAGCTCAGCCTGCTTGCACTGCTGGGCACTGTCCGTACTTACGGTGAAGCTAACCCCAAAGACCAAGATGTGTGAAGCACACTGGTCATCACTCTTGGAGGCTTGAATCTCCAGTACCTCACACTGGTCGTCACTGTTGGCGGCGTAACTCTCCGATGGTGATAGCCGAGGCTATTTGAACCACCACCCCGACGGCACTTTGATGGGAATCTTGGGCATAGCTCTTTCATCAAATCACCTCATTTTGTGGGGCCACGTGAGCAACACAAATGCGAACAAGCTTGAATGGTCCCCAAGCATATATGCATCTGAAAACTCCACACCTCAGAAGTGACTCGAACCCGGGCCACCAGGAGCACATTGCCTTACCTTACTTAGGTACACGGTGCCTTAAAACCGTACACAGTTTTAAGGCATCGTGTACACCAATTGCAATGTGCTCCTTATATATGTATATATATATATATATATATAAATTTATATATATATATAAATTTATATATATATATAAATTTATATATATATATATATATATATATATATATATATATATATATATATATATATATATATATATATATATATATATATATATATTATTTTATTAATTCATAAAACCTAGAAGGGGTACCACCTCTGGTGCAAGTGTAGGGACCGATAGCCTCGGAGAAGAAAATAAAGAGTACTCAGAGAAGACCTTGTGGATCCTCACTGAGCACTTTGATATTTTCTTCTCCTACCACCCTTATTCTTTTGGTATGTGTGCATATTTATTGAACTTTATTTGAAAATTTCATTACACAAAAAAAGTTACAATATTGATTACATGCAGGGTACAAGGCTGCTTGTCAAAAGTTGAACAGCTCCTCCAGCTCCTCAGATGGCGGGCAGGAACCATGGATGCAGTGAGCATTTCCTCTCTGGATTGCCACACCAAGGCGCTGAAAAAGAAAACTGGTAGCTCTAGGGTCTCTAGTTGTTTCGATTAGCTTAGACCCCCAACTCCTTCAAAAACCTAGCAGCACTTTTACCCCAGGCACCAAGTGTCTCTGAGGCAATGGAGACAAAATTGTAGTGGTGCTCAAGGTCTCTGTATTTACGTGACTTGGCCGCTTCCCGGTGATTGGCAGCTCCTCCTGCTTGTGTAGCACTGAAGTCAACATAGGTATTGGCTAAAGTTGAAACGCAAGTGTAGTCCCACACCAACTGTTTACCATTCTTCCAGGGGTTCACCGTGATTCCGTCTGGGCGACCGACAGGCTCATCAGAGTTGCGGGACATTAGGTAACGGGGCTCTCTCTCTGCTGGACAACCGGCTGTGGTAGGGTTTCTCTTAATAATGTCATTGACCTCGCCGTGTCTTGCATGCCATCCTCCTGTCCTTTGGCAGAGAAGGCCATGCCGACCGTATCTGTCGGCCTCTGCCTTGCCGTAAATACACCTGTATTCGGTGTGGATTGGGGCAGCGAGGCGGAGAGCTACGGGAATTCGGAGGGCCTGCGGAGTGAGACGGGTGCCGGTTGCTGACATTGGGGTTGTTAATAGGAAATCACCTGCATGGGGAGCTGCTACAGCTCTAAGTCGGGCAGTCTCATGTGGTGTTGTCGCAGCTTCTAGCAAAGTCGCAGCTTCTTGGTCGGCAATGGGGCGATCCCAACAACTCGCAGCTTCTTGCTCGGCAATGGGGTGTTCCCAGCTGGATTGCTTATGGGCTTCAGAAGGCGGTGGTTGGGGTGCTGGTCCTGCGAGAGAGACCCATTTGGTTGTGCAGTCTGTGAAGCTGGTATCATGTACCCCTGCCTGTTGAACTAGGTGCTAGAATATATATATATATATATATATATATATATATATATATATATATATATATATATATTTTTATATATATATATATATATATATATATATATATATATATATATATATATATATATATATATATATATATATATATATATATATATATATATATATATATATATATATATATAAATAACTGAAAACTCACACCCCAGAAGTGACTCGAACCCATACTCCCAGGAGCAATGCAACTGGTAAGTACAAGATGCCTTAATCCACTTGACCATCACGACCGGACATAATGAGGTGATAGCCGAGGCTATTTGAACCACCCCACCGCCGGCACTCGGATAGTAATCTTGGGCATAGCATTTTACCAAATCACCTCATTCTTTGGGGCACACGTGAGGAACACAAATGCGAACAAGCCTGAATGGTCCCCAGGACAATATGCAACTGAAAACTCACACCCCAGAAGTGACTCGAACCCATACTCCCAGGAGCAACGCAACTGGTATGTACAAGACGCCTTAATCCACTTGACCATCACGACCGGACATAATGAGGTGATAGCCGAGGCTATTTGAACCACCCCACAGCCGGTACTCGGATAGTAATCTTGGGCATAGCATTTTACCAAATCACCTCATTCTTTGGGGCACACATGAGGAACACAAATGCGAACAAGCCTGAATGGTCCCCAGGACAATATGCAACTGAAAACTCACACCCCAGAAGTGACTCGAACCCATACTCCCAGGAGCAACGCAACTGGTATGTACAAGACGCCTTAATCCACTTGACCATCACGACCGGACATAATGAGGTGATAGCCGAGGCTATTTGAACCACCCCACAGCCGGTACTCGGATAGTAATCTTGGGCATAGCATTTTACCAAATCACCTCATTCTTTGGGGCACACGTGAGGAACACAAATGCGAACAAGCCTGAATGGTCCCCAGGACAATATGCAACTGAAAACTCACACCCCAGAAGTGACTCGAACCCATACTCCCAGGAGCAACGCAACTGGTATGTACAAGACGCCTTAATCCACTTGACCATCACGACCGGACATAATGAGGTGATAGCCGAGGCTATTTGAACCACCCCACCGCCGGCACTCGGATAGTAATCTTGGGCATAGCATTTTACCAAATCACCTCATTCTTTGGGGCTCACGTGAGGAACACAAATGCGAACAAGCCTGAATGGTCCCCAGGACAATATGCAACTGAAAACTCACACCCCAGAAGTGACTCGAACCCATACTCCCAGGAGCAACGCAACTGGTATGTACAAGACGCCTTAATCCACTTGACCATCACGACCGGACATAATGAGGTGATAGCCGAGGCTATTTGAACCACCCCACCGCCGGAACTCGGATAGTAATCTTGGGCATAGCATTTTACCAAATCACCTCATTCTTTGGGGCACACGTGAGGAACACAAATGTGAACAAGCCTGAGTGGTCCCCAGGACAATATGCAACTGAAAACTCACACCCCAGAAGTGACTCGAACCCATACTCCCAGGAGCAACGCAACTGGTATGTACAAGACGCCTTAATCCACTTGATCCACCTCTCTCAAATGCAGATATAAACAAAGTCGGAGATGCGTAAGTTCTATTCAGTTGTGTATTTGTAAACTAAAGTTATTGAAAATGTAATAAGTTTTACGAAACGCGCTCGTGTCGCGTCAGACTAGAAATAAAAATGAATTTTGGAGAATTGATTTTTGATTTACCTCCAACAGTGAAAAAAAATATACGAAAGATTGAGAAAATTCGTGTTAGAATTATTAATCTTACTTTTTCGGTCATATTTAATAATATATATATATAATATATATATATATATATATATATATATATATATATATATATATATATATATATATGTATATATATATATATATATATATATATATATATATATATATATATGTATATATATATTATTAAATATGACCGAAAAAGTAAGATTAATAATTCTAACACGAATTTTCTCTATCTTTCTTACGTTTCTTTTCTCTGTTGATGGTAATTCAAAGATCAATTCTACAAAATTCATTTTTATTTCTAGTCTACCGCGACACTTGAGCGCGTTTCGTAAAACTTATTACATTCTCAAAGACTTTAGTTTACAAACACACAACTGAAACTGAATAGAGCTTACACATCTTCGAGGTTTATATCTACATTTGGGTGAGGTGGATGAGGTGAAAAACGAACTTTTAACAATGGGTATTCAATGGGTATTAAATTCCAACACAAGACAGAACACGAAACAATGGGTATTGAATGGGTACTAAATTCAAACACAAGACAGAACACGAAACATTGGGTATTGAATGGAAGTAATTGTAGAAAGCCTATTGGTCCATATTTCTTGATGCTTCTATATTGGAGCGGAGTCCTGAAGTGGGTAGAATATAGTTGTGCATTAATTGGCTGTTGATTGCTGGTGTTGACTTCTTGATGTGTAGTGCCTCGCATACGTCAAGCCGCCTGCTATCGCTGTATCTATCGATGATTTCTGTGTTGCTTGCTAAGATTTCTCTGGTGATGGTTTGTTTGTGGGAAGAGATTATATGTTCCTTAATGGAGCCCTGTTGCTTATGCATCGTTAAACGCCTGGAAAGAGATGTTGTTGTCTTGCCTATATACTGTTTTTTTTTAGGCTTACAGTCCCCAAGAGGGCATTTGAAGGCATTGACGACGTTGGTGTCTTTTAAAGCGTTCTGCTTTGTGTCTGGAGAGTTTCTCATGAGTAGGCTGGCCGTTTTTCTGGTTTTATAGTAAATCGTCAGTTGTATCATCTGATTTTTGTCTGTAGGGATAACGTTTCTACTGACAATATCTTTCAGGACCCTTTCCTCTGTTTTATGGGCTGTGGAAAAGAAGTTCCTGTAAAATAGTCTAATAGGGGGTATAGGTGTTGTGTTAGTTGTCTCTTCAGAGGTTGCATGGCGTTTCACTTTCCTTCTTATGATGTCTTCCACGAAACCATTGGAGAAGCCGTTGTTGACTAGGACCTGCCTTACCCTACAGAGTTCTTCGTCGACTTGCTTCCATTCTGAGCTGTGGCTGAGGGCACGGTCGACATAAGCGTTAACAACACTCCCCTTGTACCTGTCCGGGCAGTCACTGTTGGCATTCAGGCACATTCCTATGTTTGTTTCCTTAGTGTAGACTGCAGTGTGGAAAATTCCGTTCCTTTCCATGACTGTTACATCTAGAAAGGGCAGCTTCCCATCCTTCTCCATCTCGTAAGTGAAATGCAACACAGAATTCTGCTCAAATGCCTCCTTCAGTTCCTGCAGATGTCTGACATCAGGTACCTGTGTAAAAATGTCGTCAACATATCTGCAGTATATGGCCGGTTTCAAGTTCATGTCGACTAAGACTTTTTGCTCCATGGTACCCATGTAGAAGTTTGCAAACAGGACACCTAGGGGAGAACCCATGGCGACCCCATCTACTTGCTTATACATGTGTCCATCCGGGCTCAAGAAGGGTGCCTCTTTAGTACAAGCTTGGAGTAGTTTCCTTAGACTGTTTTCTGGTATGTCAAGAGGAGTACAGGCCAGATCACGGTACACTCTGTCGGCTATCATCCCGATTGTATCATCCACAGGTCCGTTGGTAAACAGAGATTCTACGTGCAACGAGGCTCTTATCCCTGTGGCCCGTGTTCCCCGCAGCAAGTCAACAAATTCCTTTGGAGACTTCAGGCTGAAGGCGCAAGGGACATAAGGAGTCAGCAAGCCGTTGAGTCGTTTCGCCAGTCTGTACGTGGGTGTGGGTATCTGGCTGATGATTGGCCGAAGTGGGTTTCCAGGCTTATGTGTCTTGACATTTACATACGCATATCCAGGTTTATATTCCCCAATAAAATTTGGCAGGTGGAGTCCAGATTTCTTGGCGTTCACAGTTTCGATCAATTTGTTGACCTTTGCTTTCAGTTCGACTGTAGTGTCCTTCGTTACCCTTTGGAATTTAGTTTGGTCAGAGAGTATGAGGTTCATTTTCGGCAGATATTCGTCTTTTTTAAGAATGACGTATATTGGCGACTTGTCGCCTCTCCTGACAACTATCTCCTTGTTCTCACGAAGGGTCTTTGCTTCCGCTTTAAGCTCGGGGGACAGTATGGTGCTTCTGCAGTTGCCTCGATTCTTTCCTCCTTCCGCATTAAGTTCTGCTTGTAAGGTATCTTTGGTGGTGACCGTCTTTTGTGCTTCGAGGTCGAATATGTCGTCCAACAGAATCTCCAACTCCACTTCCCGGGCCATCTCACTCGGTCTGGACATAACGTATATATATATATATATATATATATATATATATATATATATATATATATATATATATATATATATATATATATATATATATATATATATATATATATATATATATATATATATATATATATATATATATTTTATATACATATATATATATATATATATATATATATATATATATATATATATATATATATGTATATATATATATATGTATATATATATATATATATATATATATATATATATATATATATATATATATATATATATATATATATATATATATATATATATATATATATATATATATATATGTCGTACCTAGTAGCCAGAACGCACTTCTCAGCCTACTATGCAAGGCCAAATTTGCCTAATAAGCCAAGTTTTTATGAATTAATTGTTTTTCGACTACCTAACCTACCTAACCTAACCTAACTTTTTCGGCTACCTAACCGAACCTAACCTATAAAGATAGATTAGGTTAGGTTAGGTAGGGTTGGTTAGGTTTGGTCATATATCTACGTTAATTTTAACTCCAATAAAAAAAATTGACCTCATATATAATGAAATGGGTAGCTTTATCATTTCATAAGAAAAAAATTAGAGAAAATATAATAATTCAGGAAAACTTGGCTTATTAAGCAAATCTGGCCTTGCATAGTAGGCAGAGAAGTGCGTTCTGGCTACTAGGTACGACATATATATATATATATATATATATATATATATATATATATATATATATATATATATATATATATATGTCGTACCTAGTAGCCAGAACGCACTACTCAGCCTACTATGCAAGGTCCAATTTGCCTAATAAGCCATGTTTTCATGAATTATTTGTTTTTCGACTACATAACCTAACCTAGCTTTTTCGGCTACCTAACCTAACCTAACCTATAAAGATAGGTTAGGTTAGGCTAGGTAGGGTTGGTTAGGTTCGGTCATATATCTACGTTAATTTTAACTCCAATAAAAAAAATTTACCTCATACATAATGAAATGGGTAGCTTTATCATTTCATAAGAAGAAAATTAGACAAAATATATTAATTCAGGAAAACTTGGCTTATTAGGCAAATCGTGCCTTGCATTGTAGGCTGAGAAGTGCGTTCTGGCTACTAGGTACGACATATATATATATATATATATATATATATATATATATATATATATATATATATATATATATATGTCGTACCTAATAGCCAGAACGCACTTCTCAGCCTACTATTCAATGCCCGATTTGCCTAATAAGCCAAGTTTTCATGAATTAATGTTTTTTCGTCTACCTAACCTAACCTAGCTTTTTTTGGCTACCTAACCTAGCCTTGCCTATAAATATAGGTTAGGTTAGGTTAGGTAGGGTTGGTTAGGTTCGGTCATATATCTACGTTAATTTTAACTCCAATAAAAAAAAATTGACCTCATACATAGAAAAAAGGGTTGCTTTATCATTTCATAAGAAAAAAATTATAGTAAATATATTAATTCAGGAAAACTTGGCTTATTAGGCAAATCGGGCCTTGAATAGTAGGCTGAGAAGTGAGTTCTGGCTACTAGGTACGACATATATATATATATGTTGTACCTAGTAGCCAGAACGCACTTCTCAGCCTACTATGCAAGGCCCGATTTGCATAATAAGCCAAATTTTCATGAATTAATTGTTTTTCGACTACCTAACCTAAACTAACTTTTTTGGCTACCTAACCTAACCTCTAAAGATAGGTTAGGTTAGGTTAGGTAGGGTTCGGTCATATATCTACGTTAATTTTAACTCCAATAAAAAAAATTGACCTCATTCACAATGAAATGGGTAGCTTTATCATTTCATAAGAAAAAATTAAAGAAAATATAATTATTCAGGAAAACTTGGCTTATTAGGCAAATCGAGCCTTGCATAGTAGGCCGAAAAGTGCATTCTGGCTACTAGGTATATATATAAAATGAATTTTGGAAAATTGTTTTTTCAATTACAATCAACAGTAAAAAGAAACATAAGAAATATTGAGAAAATTCGTGTTAGAATTATTAATCATACTTTTTCGGTCATATTTAACAACATACATATATATTGGTGTATACTGGCAGGAGGTTATATTTTATGCATGTCTCATTGAATATGACAGCAAATTCCGTATTTACTTTTTTCTGATTTTAGGTCTTCTATCCCTCTTACTAATGCTCTTGCATCAGGGTTCAGCTGGAAGAGGAGTTCACCAAAAGTCATGTTTTTTTAGGTGAAGAAAAGAATTGAATAACTGAAGAATATATTACACTAATTACAAAATCGCACATTTCGAACCTCCATGGTTCAATCTCAAGTGAAAAGAAGTTACAGAACTCGTTAATTTATACCAGTACTCCTATGACACGTTTGTTATCGAAGAACAAGAAGTGAGAATGGAACGGGATAGCACTAGAAGCATTTGAGATGACCAAGATATTGTTGACTGAGGAGCCAGTGTTAGTGTCACCGGATTTCAGAGCACCGTTTGCAGTGTTCATGGATGTCAGTGATGCAGGGGCTGGAGCTGTACTGACGCAGCAGAAGGATGGAATTTATCGCCCCGTATCTTTCTTCTAGAAGAAGTTTGTTAAACATCAGAGATCGTACAGTATGGTAGAGAAGGAGACTTTGGTCCTGGCAATAAAACAGTTTGAAGTATATGTGAGTGGGGGAGGACACCCAGTTACGGTGTATACGGACCATAATTCCCTAGTGTTCCAGAGCAAGATGAAGCACGCAAACCAATGGCTAATCAGGTGGTTTCTATTGCTCCAAGAATATGACCTGGTAATAAGGCATGAAAGAGGACGAGATATAGTGGCCGATGTATGATATCGAGCCTAGCCACTGGAATAACTCTCAAAAATAAGGGGAGGGGAGTGTTTTGAACCCAGGTAGCCTGAAGAACGAGTCTACCCCAATGAGAGTTATTCCACATACGAGACCTAATTGAGAGGTCAGAGAAAAGGCCGTTTTCTTTAAATGAACAATTCCACAAGGGCCGTGACGAGGATTCGAACCTGCGTCCGACAGGGTTAAAAGGGTTGAAACCGAAGTTCTACTGAACTTACTGGATCCCGTAGCCTCTCCGAGGCACAAACCAGGCTTTTACACAACCCTCCCCCCCTGCACCCGAGCTATGTCAACAGGCCGTTCTCCCTCTTCGCCCTTACATCATCACTCTCTTTTTTCGAGGGTTCGAATCCTCGTCACGGCCCTTGTGGAATTGTTCATTTGATGCATCACGTTATTGTGATCTCTGTGTGTGGTGTGGCCGTTTTCTTTTTTTGTTTATACAAAAACAAGAAAACGGCCAACTTACTAATGAAGAACTCTCCAGACACCAAACAGAATGCCTTGAAAGATACCAACGTCATCTATGCCTTCACATGCCCACTTGGGCACTGTCAGCCCCAAAGATCTCAGTATATAGGTAAGACAACAACGTCTCTTTCTAGGCGATTAACAATGCACAAACAACAGGGCTCCATCAAGGAACATATAATCTCCTCTCACAACCAGACCATTACCAGAGAAATCTTAACAAGCAACACAAACACACTTAGAACCTACAAATGGGAACTTAATTTATAACTAAGTAATAACTAAGACAAACCTACAAATGCAGTGTTATGAACCTACAAATGGGAACTTAATTTATAACTAAGTAATAACTAAGTAAAATTTATAACTAAGTGACTTTGATCACTGGATTATCCCCACACAACAAGCCGCTTTCACGAGAATCGCTCTGACTAGATCCGAATCGACATTAACTGACTAGCGTGCGATCACTAGTCGTCTATCTGGTTGCCAACAACGTTACTCACTCATCCCTGAATGGCCGCGACCATCTTCATGAATTAACTAATACGCCTAGCCTTTGGGTCGCTAGCAATCGCCCGCCTGCAGACCCTTTCAGTACCCTCGTGGCGTCCCACAGAAAATACTGCCCTGACAGTTCAAACCCAGAACTGTTGTTGCATGTGGAATCCACACAACACCCTTACATTAATTGGAGGAGGTCGAATATTATACCTTGTCCTATCAACGAAGGTGGGCCTCAACTTAACTGCCTAACTTAACAGCCTAACTTAAAACTACCAGCCCTTCACGACGCTATAGAATCGCCTACTCTATGCAAATCGCACTACATAGGATTACCGTCGAACTTTAGCGCGTGGCCCCCGGCTGAATTCCATCACCACGCAGCATGACCGAACGGACAGACGCGTGAGGCTTCAATAAATTTTAAGAAATTATTGAAAACACCGCTGCTACTATTGTAACACAGGACGGGTTTTAAGCTCTGCTCTGTCCTTTACCCTGCCCGTAAATAAACTTAAATTCCAAGACCCCCCCAGAGTTAACTCTCAGCTGAGTCCCATGTCACGTGGTCTTAGACGTTTGATCGTCTAAGATTCTAATGACACGTGACGTCGACAAAAGGCTTTCTAGCAAACTCATGGGATCTTTTTACGCCGCCACCACCAAACCAACAATTCAGATTAATAAATCAGGGTTTGGGGCCAATTAATTAACTATTAACCATTGGGGTAGGTTAGCCCCCCCCCCATTTCATGAAACGGGAAGTATTAGTTACGTTAAGTGTGGGAATTAGCTTGCATACAAGGGAATATATCCGATATTGACCTGGACTAGGCTTGCTGCCGCTGAATCTCGGCTTAGCCCAACGAAGCAGACCACGGCAAAGACAATCATATATAAATGTATTGGAAAAAAATACACAAGTTCTTAATCAGAGTTTATTAATGAAAAGCTATTCAAAGCTAATGCAAAGTCACTAATAAAAATCACTCCCTAAAAACTTAACACTTCCTAAATGACCTATTTTCCTACTGAGGCACAGATGGTGAATTTACTCTACTAAACTTCACAGCAACTTTTACCTTAATCTAAGAGACCAGCCGCTGGTGTTTTGGTCTCTGGAGGTGAGATGGAGAACCTATTCAGCTGCTGCTCCCCCTCCCCGCTCAGCTCGTTGTCGCCGTGTGGGGGCTTCGTGGGCGGCTGCTGGAGTGTGATGCTCCTTAGGACAGTCCTCTGTCCTTTTCTAGCCTTGTGCTCCTGCTGCCATCCTCTCCAATTCTGCTGGGCACCTTTTCCTTTTCCTTCTGTTTCGTTTTTCTCCCCCCTCTTCTCCTATCTGCTTGCCGTTTCCTGCCGACCTTTTGCTCGTTCTGGTTCTTCCATGGACTTCTTCTATTTTGTCGCCCGGGTGCTTGAGGAGGCATACTCATGCACCCGTAGAACTGCAGTACCCGACGTCGAGAGCGAGGGGACCCTTTTATTGTCAATCCCCACTTCGTCACTGAACCCGATCTCGACGGACTGTCGGTTTCTTAAGGTGGCGTTTGTGGGGCGTATACTCACGACGCACCCCTAGGAGGCCCCGACAAGATCGGCGATAGCTTCTTGTTGGGTGTCCTGCCTCTAATTGTGGCTCCATGGTGGGTGTGGGGGCTCATTCGTGAGTGAATTCTTAATTTCGTCAAGATGATAACCCCTGTTTCGGCTGCTTCTGGCTTACCTTTTCAGGCTCGTGGGGTGGGCGACCAAGCCCCCGAGTCGGTCCGTATTGGAAGACCGGGCTCTGTAGCCTCCGCTGCATTGGGCCCCGATCTTGCTCCTCCTTTGGCCTCTCTGACTCCTTCCCCTGGCTCCCCTCCCTCCTCTGTGGTTGGGTCGAGCCCCAAGCCCCCAGTGGTGACTACCTCGTCCCCTGGCGCGGCTCCTTCTCTAGTTGTAACTACTGAGCCTTTTAACCCCTCTCTCTCTGGGGGTTCTCACCGCCGTTCTCGTCACGGCCGCCCTCGCTCGATTCCTTCCAGTTCTGCTACCTATCAAGCCTTGTTTGGTCCCGCTTCGTGGCCCAAATATTTTGATCTCCTCCCTCTTGATTCTGCGCCTCCTGACGATTTCTCCCTTCATCGACATCTCATTGATTCCGTGGATGCCTCCATTACTTTCAACCCCACTCGTCTCGGTACACGTGTCGTTGCTGCTCCTTCTCAGGATGCTGCTTCCCGCTTGGCTGCCTTATCCTGCCTTGGCGAGACCCCCGTTCGGGTCTCGAAGAACGCTCAATTGAATGCCAGTGTTGGCACTATTTTGCTCCCGCCCCATGTTGCAACCGGTGTTCGGGACCTGCGCGACTGCCACGACGATATTCGCCATATCCTCGCTGCCCAGGGCCATTCTATTCTCCAGGTGGACACGTTTACTCGTCCCCCTCGTGGTAGTCGCCGTCAACCCCTCCGGGTTGTGAAGATTACCTTTGATGGTAGGACCCTTCCACCCTCTGTCATTCTTGCTGGTGCCAGGTGCTCTGTCCAGGAGTACATTCCTTCTCCTCGGCTCTGCAACAAGTGCTGGAGGTTTGGGCATGGTGCCCTCCGCTGCTCCGGGACTGTCTCTCTCTGTCCTTTGTGTGGTGGCGAAGGTCACTCTAAGTCGGAGTGCACTTCTCCCCAGGCTCGTTGCCTCAACTGCGGTGAGGCCCATCCTACCTTCTCCCGTGCGTGTGTCCATTACAAGCTTGAGGCAGCCGTCCTCAACCTGAAGCACCGGGAGCGTTTATCTTTTCCTGAGGTGAGGCGCCAGGTTCGCCGGCTCCCGCCTTATGCTAATATCTCTTATGCTCGCGTGTTGCGCTCTTCCTCTCCTCGTCCTTCCCGCCTTCCTCAGACTCACAACCGTTTCCGGGCCTTGGACCCTGATGCGCCCACTGCCCCCTCCTCTGTTCCTTTGGGTTCTCTCCCGAAGAATCCTCCTCCTGGTCCTCTGTCTGGGGTTCCCCTTCCTTCTACCCGGTCTGTCGTGTCTTCTGTGTCTTCTTCCTCGTCCCCCTCCGATCCTCCTTCCCATCCTCTTCCTCCATCTATTGGCTCTCCCCACCGCCTGTCGGTGCGGGCGGATGTCCATCGCTCTCCTAACGGCCGTCGTGTGTGCTCTCGTTCGGCTTCTCCTGTTGAGACACTGGAATCCGTTGCCCGGTACGTAGTTGCTGGGACACCGGTCTCTTTAAGTCAGAAGCGTAAGCCTGGCTCCTCTCCTTCCTCTTCCCCGGCGGGTAAGAAGGCTTCGCTTTCTTCCTCAGCTCCTCCTTCTGGCTCTGTTGCTCCTTCCCCTCCCGTTTCAGTGCTTGCGCCCCCTGTTCCTGCTATGGAGGTTTCTTTGGCCCCTGCTTCCCTTTCGGTTGCTGCTCTTGCTGGGGTGCGCTCCCCTCTTTCTACTCCCCCTCCTCCTGCTGCTGTCCTTGACGGCTCCTCTCCGTTGTGTCCTCCTCTTCCTCCTCCTCCTCCAGACCCTGCCCGCCCACCTCTGCTCTGTTCTCCCGTTTCCTTCCCTCCGTCTTTGCTCAGTTTACCCATGCCCCCTAACCCTGACTTTGCTGACCCTGATCCCGTCCCTGATATTCTTTAACGTGCTCTGTTGGTCTTTCGCCTTTGTTTCTTCCTTGTTCTCTGTTTTTGTCCTTTCTCTTCTCGTCGTTGTCCATTCTTCAATGGAACGTTCGAGGTTATTACGCCAATTTCCTCGAACTCCAACTTCTGATTTCACGGTTTTCGCCCCTTTGTGTCTGTCTCCAGGAGCCAATGCTTGGTGCTCGTCCTGGTCGTTTTCGTGGCTATTCCTTTCTCTCCCCCCCCCCCAGCCATTGCTGGGGCTTCTAATTCTTCTGCTCTTTTGATTCGGGCTGATGTTCCCTTTGTTCCTTTACTTTTTCCTTCGCCTCTCCATTGTTCTGCTGCTCGTATCTTTGTGGGGAAATGGTACACAGTTTGTTCCATTTATCTCCCCCCGAGTGTCCCGCTCTCTCTTCCTGATTTGAAACACCTCCTGGACTCCTTGCCGGAGCCTGTGCTCCTGCTGGGTGACTTCAATTGTCGTCATTCTCTTTGGGGTGACGTTCTGACGAATACCCGGGGTCGCCTCCTTGAGCCGTTTCTCCTCTCTTCTTCCCTGTCTCTTCTGAATTCTGGTGAGCCCACTCATTTGGACTCTCGGACTCGCACCCTTTCTTGTCTTGATCTTTCTCTCTGCTCTTCTTCTCTTTACTTAGATTTCACGTGGCAGGTTCTTGATGACCTCCATGGAAGTGATCATTTCCCCATCCTTGTTTCCTTTTTCTCTTTTCGCCCTTCCCTCTCTTTCCCTAGGTGGCAGTTTGCTAAGGCAGACTGGACCCTATTTACCCTCAGTGCTGCTCTCCCTGACCTCTCCCTTCTGCCTCTCTCTCGCGCTCTCCTCCTTTTTCATGACACTGTCTTCAACGCTGCCCTCCGCTCTATTCCTCGCTCTTCCTCTCGGGGTCCACGGAAGTGCGTTCCCTGGTGGAATGCGGACTGTGCTCGGGCTGTCAGCTGTAAGCGTGCAGCCTGGAAGAGGCACCGCCGTAGGCAGACGACCGATTCTTTTCTTTTCTTTCGGAAAGCGAGTGCGGTGGCCCGTAGGGCCATCCGTACGGCTAAACGTGAATGTTGGGCATCTTATGTCTCATCAATTACGTCCGAGACCCCTCTGGCCCAGATCTGGAAGCGTATCCGCAAGATAGCGGGTAAGTTCGTTCCCGATGTTTCACCGGTCCTTCACCTCCATGATACTCTTGTGGCAGACCCGTTGCAGGTCGCTTCCGAACTGGGTTCCCATTTTTCTTCTGTTAGCTCTGGTCTTCATCTTCCCCAATCTTTCCTTCTTCGTAAACCTGTCCTTGAGTCTCGTCCTTTAGATTTCTGCACTCATCTTCAGCTTCCCTATAATGATCCCTTCTCTCTCTCTGAACTTCGTTCTGCCCTGGCCCTCTGCGGTTCTACGGCGGCGGGCTCCGATGGTATTCATTATGAGATGCTTCGCCATCTCCCTCCGGGCACGTCTCAGTATTTACTGAGTCTGTATAATCGGATCTGGGAGTCGTCGTCAGTCCCTGAGGACTGGCTCGATGCCGTTGTCCTCCCTGTTCGCAAACCGGGGTCTCTGGGTACTTCCCCTAAGGACTTTCGCCCTATTGCTCTCACAAGTTGTGTCTGCAAACTCTTTGAACGTATGGTTAACGTTCGTCTGATGTGGTTCCTGGAACACCATCACCTCCTCTCCCCTTCTCAATTTGGTTTCCGCAAGTGCCGCAGCACGACAGATGTCCTGGTGAACTTGGAGGTCTATATTCGTACTGCTTTTGCTGCGAAGACCTCCGTTGTTGCCGTCCTTTTTGACCTAGAAAAGGCTTACGACACCACTTGGCGTTATCATATCCTCTCTCAACTTCATTCTTTTGGCCTTCGTGGTCATCTCCCTCTCTTTCTCCGCAGCTTCCTCTCTCGTCGTTCCTTTCGGGTGCGCCTTGGTACCGCTCTCTCTCCCTCTTTTCAGCAATACGAAGGTGTGCCCCAGGGTAGTGTTCTGAGCACTACTCTTTTTCTTGTTGCCCTCAATGGTCTTCTTTCCTCTCTTCCTTCTGGTGTCTTCTCCGCTCTCTATGTCGATGATCTTACCCTTTGTTGTCAGGGTGATGATTCGCCTCTCCTTCAACGCCGGCTTCAACTTGCAATTGATGCCGTGTCGTCTTGGGCCACAGGTCATGGCTTCAAGTTCTCTACTTCTAAGACTTGTGCCATGACTTTTACGCGGAAACGGGTTGTTCTTCGTCCCTCTTTGTCGCTTTATGGTCATCCCTTTGAATACAAAGATTCCGCGAAGCTTTTGGGGTTATTCCTTGACACTCGTTTGTCTTGGTCTCCCCATATCTCTTACCTCCGTGTTGAGTGCTCTAAGGCCCTTACCCTCCTTCGGGTCTTGTCCCATACTTCTTGGGGGGCAGATAGGCGCACTCTCCTTGCTTTACATTCCTCTCTCGTCCTGTCTAAGCTCGATTATGGTTGCCCTGCTTACTCGTCTGCTTCTCCTTCTACTCTTCGCCGTCTTGATGCTTTGCACCATACTGGGTTGCGCCTCAGTTCTGGTGCCTTTCGTTCGACTCCCATCCTTAGCTTGTATGTTGACACTGGCTTCCTGTCTCTCCAGGACCGCCGTGATCGCTACTGTCTTCGCTATCTTGCGCGGTCCTTGCAACATCCTTCCTCTCGCCTCTGTCGTGCTTTAACTTTTACCCCTCCTGCGGTTCCTGTTCCTCTTCACCACCTCCCTCTTTCTGTCCGGTTATCTCGCCTACAGGATTCTCTCTCCGTTCATATTTCTGATGTTTCTCCTCGTGTTGTTCCTTCTTTGCCCCCGTGGAGGGTCCCTCTTCCGCGGTTTTGTACTTCCTTGACCCGTATCACTAAAGCTTTTACCCCTCCTACGGTTCTAAAACGCCTTTTCCTCGAGCACTTTTCTTCTCACTCCCGCTCCGTTTCTGTCTTCACCGATGGGTCTAAGTCAGCGGACGGTGTTGGCTACTCTGTTGTTTTTCCTGATCGCACTTATATGTGTCGCTTGCCTCCGGAGACTAGCATCTTTACAGCAGAACTTTATGCTATTCTCTATGCTCTTCGTCTCCTGCTTTCTCGTTGTCAGTCCTCCTTTGTGGTTGTTGTTGACTCTCGTAGTGCCCTCATGGCTCTCGGGTCCTTTAATCCGGTTCATCCAGTAGTTGTCGAGATCCAGCATTGGCTGTTTCTCGTTCACAGTAAATTTAAGTCGGTTGAGTTTTGTTGGGTTCCCAGCCATATTGGTGTGTCTTTAAATGAGCGTGCGGATGCTGCCGCTAAGGAAGCTGTCCGCTCTTGTCCCATCTCTCGTAAAGGCATTCCGTATTCCGACTTTTACCCAGTTATCCATTCCTCAGTTCTTACCCGTTGGCAGGCTTCTTGGTTGTCTGTTACTGGTAACAAGCTACGTACTCTTAAATGTTGTGTTTCCTCGTGGCCGTCCTCCTTCCACCGTAACCGGCGGTGGGAAACAGCTCTGGCGAGGTTGCGTATTGGCTATACTCGCTTAACCCATGGTCACTTGATGGAGCGCCGCCCTGCTCCTTATTATCCTAGTTGCATTGTCCCTCTTACGGTCGTGCATGTCCTTCTTGAATGTCCTGACTTCCAGGACGAGCGTGTGTCTTGCTTTCCGACCGCCCCTCGCGGTCACCTGTCCCTCGATAGAATTCTTGGTGACTCGGATACTTTTGATATCGTTCGCCTTATGCGTTTTTGTTCTCGTATTGGCATCCTTGGTGATATTTAGCGCCCTCTGATTATTTTGCGTATTTGATGGTGCTACATAGCCTTCCCGGTTTGGTGCCTTCTTTTGATAATTACTTACTTACTTCAGCTGCTGCTCCACACCACACTAACTGTTTCTACTCCTCTCTCAAGCCGAGAGAGCTGTCCTAGTTATAAATTACAGTTATCAGTTTTAGTTATCAATTACAGAGCAGGGTTATCCTAGTTATCAATTACAGAGCAGGGTGAATTGAACAAACTAATCCTAATTACTCGCAACCCCAGATGGTTGCATTATCATTTAACTGGTGGTAATTAAATTAGGCATCTTGGAAAAACTATATCAATTACAATATTGGCTAGTGGACTTTAATTTGTACAATATGAATTAGTAAATATGGAAGATTGTGGTCACGTCGTGGGCCTAACTTTGACCCTGGTAGGTCAGGCACGTCGCCCGGCGAGGTAGTACCCTCAAATCTACTCAAATCTACATGTCGTCAATGTCTCTTTGACGATATACAACCCTGTTCTCACCCTTTACTTTCATATTTATTCCAGACTGGTTATTACACACAATCTCAGTATTATTGAAAACAATATTAAATGAAAACTTGAATTTCTGTATATTACTGAAGTAACATGAAGGAGGATTGAGGTGGAAAGTGCGGACAGCCACATGGTGACAACATGACCTAGCCGGTCTTGCTAAATGCATCTGGGTCATCTGCTCTCGGATGAAAGAAGGTGATTTGATTTTTTACTCATCACTGACGTAAATTTAATCTACATGTTTGACACACCAGAGGTTATTAATTACCGTTACTTTAATGCATGAATTACTCAAAAGTGATACTTTAAATTCAAGAAGAGCTGGCGACCCTGCATACACACCACTGTGCTAATCAACGGCTAGTGACCTTCCACAGCTCCAAAGTCAGGTCCACTCCTCTGCCACTCTTAACGTTTGCCATACCACGTGACCCCCATATAATATTTATGCCATATCTAAATAACTAATTTCTACTACAACTAGTTTGTTAAAACCTCACCCAAAAACGGATATAAGCATGAAATGATGTGTAAAATCCTGTCTTCGTAAATGTGAGATATCCTTGTGAAACGCTTCTAGACGTGAGATCATAAATAAATAGGAGAAAATGAACTTTGGAGAGCTAATTTTTCAATTACCCCCGACAGTGAAGTAAAACGTAAGAAATATTAAGAAGATTCGTGTTAGATTCATTAACCTTACCCTTTCGGTCACATTCAACAACATGTTTACCAGAAAGACTGCTACCAAAATATACTAATATATAGTAAACTATACTATATATATATATATATATATATATATATATATATATATATATATATATATATATATATATATATATATATATATATATATATATATATATATATATAGTGACGGTAACGCGTTGGTGTTCGGCTGTTTAAGGCTAGGGGTATGGCCTCGTCACATAGTTATAAAAAAAAATAGAAAAACTGGAACTTCGTCTGTGGTAAGGTAAGGAGAAGACACACAAAACACAAGTAAACTTTAACAATGAAATTTTAATTACGTTAAATAAATCAAAACATGAAAAAATGGACAAACAAATTCGTATAATAAAATCAATCAATCAAAATAATAAGAATAATTAAATGACACAATGAAAAGTTACGTTAAGACAAAATAACAAGAAGTGCAATACAAAAATAAAGGTAAGGTGCTGGAATATTGGCTTTAAGCTACCACCTCTCTCAGTATACGCTAACGTCTAGCCGGGAGGAGTGGTAACCGCGGAAGCACAGAATATTCTGAGGTCTGAGGTCGTGGCGACCCCAGACATCAAGTAGTATGGAGGGGTGGAGTGCAGTTGCAGCCCGGCCGGCGACCAATCAGCGGAGCCGGTAGCGATCAACAGGTAGTTTGGCGGTTTGAGTCTGAGCAGGTGTCTCTGGCTGCATACGTTTTGCGCTCTGGCAAACCTTGCTGGTGTTGTTGTCGTTGTTGGACATTTCTTCCCTAGTAGTTTTATATAGTTTGTTGCGACGTATTTGTAGAGGGAAGAGCAGGCTCAATCTCTTGAAGGAGATTATTGTCACAATATATATATATATATATATATATATATATATATATATATATATATATATATATATATATATATATATATAGTATAGTATAGTATACTTAAACAATTGGTTTTAGGAATACTATCACTTACACTTAGAATATTCAGTTCTTCCTCATGTTTAGTAATTTGGTTGAACAAAGGCATCCGAAGATGATCCTAATGGCTTCGTCTTGCATTTTGTTCAGCCCTGCAAGCATTCTTCTGACACTAGGGCACTCAGGGGTAATGCATAATCACAGTTCTCCAATATGAAAGAAACATTATCACTGCTCTACAAAATGAGAGGCACATTATCACTGCTCTACAATATGAGAGGCACATTATCACTGCTCTACATATGAGAGGCACATTATCACTGCTCTACAATATGAGAGGTACATTATCACTGCTCTACAATATGAGAGGCACATTATCACTGCTCTACAATATGAGAGGCACATTATCACTGCTCTACAATATGAGAGGTACATTATCACTGCTCTACAATATGAGAGGTACATTATCACTGCTCTACAATATGAGAGGCACATTATCACTGCTCTACAATATGAGAGGCACATTATCACTGCTCTACAATATGAGAGGCACATTATCACTGCTCTACAATATGAGAGGCACATTATCACTGCTCTACAATATGAGAGGCACATTATCACTGCTCTACAATATGAGAGGCACATTATCACTGCTCTACAATATGAGAGGCACATTATCACTGCTCTACAATATGAGAGGTACATTATCACTGCTCTACAATATGAGAGGCACATTATCACTGCTCTACAATATGAGAGAGACATCATTTTCGTAATTGTTACATTTGTGCCACAGCTATAGAGATTGCCTATCACAACCTTGAGAGCACTGAGCCTCTTTCTACTCTGACGAGCCAATCTGGATTCAACAAGGCCGTTAGACCAACGGAAATTCCCTTTAGTAAAATAGACTCGTTACTCTTTTTATATAGAAGTGGTGTAAGGCTTTAAGTAAGCTCGACTTTGTCAGCATGTCAGAGTCACACTATGTTCTGTGAGTGTGTCATGTCAGGCACGAAGGCTATATCAGTGTGCAACGAGGGTCACACTAGGTAATGTGAGTGTGCCGTTGTGTCACTGGGTTCTGTGAGTGTCCCGAGGGGGTCACACTAGGTTCTGTGAGTGTGACAAGATGGTCACACTAGGCTTTGTGAGTGTGACAAGATGGTCACACTAGGCTTTGTGAGTGTGACAAGATAGTTACATTAGGCTCTGTGAGTGTACCAAGATGGTCACACTAGGCTTTGTGAGTGTGATAAGATGGTCACACTAGGCTTTGTGAGTGTGACAAGATGGTCACACTAGGCTTTGTGAGTGTGACAAGATGGTCACACTAGACTTTGTGAGTGTCCCGAGGGGGTCACACTAGGGTATGTGAGTGTGACAAGATGGTCACACTAGGCTCTGTGAGTGTGAAACGATGGTCACACTAGGCTCTGTGAGTATGCTAAGAGGGTCACACTAGGGTCGGTGAGTATGCCAAGAAGGTCACATTAGGGTCTGTGAGTATGCCAAGAAGGTCACATTAGGGTCTGTGAGTATGCCAAGAGGGTCACACTAGGCTTTGTGAGTATGACAAGAGGGTCACACTAGGGTCTGTGAGTATGCCAAGAGGGTCACACTAGGCTCTGTGAGTATGCTAAGAGGGTCACACTAGGGTCTGTGAGTATGCCAAGAGGGTCACACTAGGCTCTGTGAGTATGCCAAGAGGGTCACACTAGGCTCTGTGAGTATGCCAAGAGGGTCACGCTAGGCTCTGTGAGTATGACAGGAGGGTCACACTAGGCTCTGTGAGTGTGACAAGAGGGTCACACTAGGCTCTGTGAGTATGACAAGAGGGTCACACTAGGCTCTGTGAGTATGCTAAGAGGATCACACTAGGGTCTGTGAGTATGCCAAGAGGGTCACACTAGGCTCTGTGAGTATGCTAAGAGGGTCACACTAGGGTCTGTGAGTATGACAAGAGGGTCACACTAGGGTCTGTGAGTATGCCAAGAGGGTCACACTAGGCTCTGTGAGTATGCCAAGAGGGTCACACTAGGCTCTGTGAGTATGCCAAGAGGGTCACACTAGGCTCTGTGAGTATGACAAGAGGGTCACACTAGGCTCTGTGAGTATGACAGGAGGATCACACTAGGCTCTGTGAGTATGACAGGAGGGTCACACTAGGCTCTGTGAGTGTGACAAGAGGGTCACACTAGGTTATTGTTTCCATTCAGTAATGCTATCATAGTTTTTTTATATTGAAATCAAAACATTTCAGGTACGACAGTCTCATTCCTCCTGACTCTGTGATTCCTGGTGTGAGTAGGGATGATCCTATGCAGCCTGGAATGACTTGGAGGATCTTGCAGGAGCTGGAGGTCCCAAGGGTCATAAAGTCTCACCTCCCAAAGGAACTCCTTCCCAAACAATTCTGGGACGTCAGGCCGAAGGTATTCCTGTAATTGTTGTGTATTACAGTCTGAGGTTTTGGCGTGAATGTATACATAGTTGAGTGCGTCCTAGCATTGATGCACCAGAACAGCATCAGGGCTTAGCTGAAATAGGAGTTCTCCAAAACTCATTTTCGTTATTTCAAGGTGAAGAAAAGAAGTGAATTACTATAGAATGTATTACACTTATTTATACAATTTGCACAACGTTTCGAACCTCCATGATTCATTCTCAAGTGAAAAGAATTTTCAGGATTAGTTGATTTTATACCCGCACTAGGTCAGGTGATAAGACAATAAAGGTGAAAACATGGGGGGATACATAAGGGATAAATGGGGGGTGAAACATAAGAACATAAGAATAGAAGTAACTGCGGAAGGGCTATTGGCCTATACGAGGCAGCTCCTATCTACATACAAAGATTAATCAAGTGTAATTGGCCTGTTATGTTGAACAGTGTCTTCTGTGTTGGCATCGTTATGTTCTGGTCTTGTCCTTACTCTCATGGTGGGTAGAGTAAATAGTTCCATGATTTGGGTGTTCATGGTAGGTTGTTCTATTCTTATGTGAATAGCTTCAAGAATTTGTAATCTTCTTGCATCTTGGGTTTTGTCTATTATACAGGTATTTTTGTTCAACATTTCTCTTGTTAGGGTGATGTCATGGGCTTGTCTCATGTGATTCCTGGGGGCACCGGATTGAAGATGGCATGCCAAACGCCTCGTCACCTTGGTCGACGTCATACCTATGTACTTAGATTGAAGGTTACATCCTTCATGGGGGCAAGTGTACATGTATACAACGCTTGACTGCTGTAGAGGGTTCTCCGTCGGCTTCGGGCTGTTTTTGATAAGGAGTTCGGAAGTCTTCTTGGTTTTGTAGAATATTATCAGGTTTATGTTTTGGTTAGGAGTAATGCTTTTTACTCCTTTACGGATTATTTCTTTCATTATTCTTTCCTCTTTTATATGTTCACTGTGCATGGTTGATTTGTAATATAATTTTATTGGAGGTATTGTGGTTTCTGTTCTAGGTTCAGGATTATACCAACGGTCCAAGTGTCTTCTTATAGAGCGTTTATTTCCGCGTTGCTATAACCGTTGTTCACCAATATCTGAGTTACTCTTTCAAACTCTCTACTCACGTTGCTCCATTCAGAGCAGTGGGTAAGCGCTCGACGAATATAGGCATTGAGAACACTGGCTTTGTATTTTTGGGGGCACGCTGCTATAAGATGACACTTGGACCGTTGGTATAATCCTGAACCTAGAACAGAAACCACAATACCTCCAATAAAATTATATTACAAATCAACCATGCACAGTGAACATATAAAAGAGGAAAGAATAATGAAAGAAATAATCCGTAAAGGAGTAAAAAGCATTACTCCTAACCAAAACATAAACCTGATAATATTCTACAAAACCAAAAAGACTTCCGAACTCCTTATCAAAAACAGCCCGAAGCCGACGGAGAACCCTCTACAGCAGTCAAGCGTTGTATACATGTACACTTGCCCCCACGAAGGATGTAACCTTCAATCTAAGTACATAGGTATGACGTCGACCAAGGTGACGAGGCGTTTGGCATGCCATCTTCAATCCGGTGCCCCCAGGAATCATTGTACCTAGTAGCCAGAACGTCGTACTCGGCCTGCTATGCAAGGCCCGATTTGCCTAATAAGCCAAGTTTTCCTGAATTAATATATTTTCTCTAATTTTTTTCATATGAAATGATAAAGTTCCCATTTCATTATGTATGAGGTCAATTTTTTTTTATTGGAGTTAAAATTACCGTAGATATATGACCGAAACTAACCAACCCTACCTAACCTAACCTAACCTAACCTATCTTTATAGGTTAGGTTAGAATAGGTAGCCGAAAAAGTTAGGTTAGGTTAGGTAGGTTAGATAGTCGAAAAACAATTTATTCATGAAAAATTGGCTTATTAGGCAAATCGGGCCTTGCATAGTAGGCTGAGAAGTGAGTTCTGGCTACTAGGTATGATATATATATATATACATATATATATATATATATATATATATATATATATATATATATATATATATATATATATATATATATATATATATATATATATATATATGTCGTACCTAATAGCCAGAACGCACTTCTCAGCCTACTATTCAAGGCCCGATTTGCCTAATAAGCCAAGTTTTCATGAATTAATGTTTTTTCGTCTACCTAACCTAACCTAACCTAGCTTTTTTTGGCTACCTAACCTAACCTTACCTATAAATATAGGTTAGGTAGGGTTGGTTAGGTTCGGTCATATATCTACGTTAATTTTAACTCCAATAAAAAAAAATTGACCTCATACATAGAGAAAAGGGTTGCTTTATCATTTCATAAGAAAAAAATTATAGTAAATATATTAATTCATGAAAACTTGGCTTATTAGGCAAATCGGGCCATGAATTGTAGGCTGAGAAGTGAGTTCTGGCTACTAGGTACGACATATATATATATATATGTCGACATATATATATATATATATATATATATATATATATATATATATATATATATTTATATATATATATATATATATATATATATATATATATATATATATATATATATATATATATATATATATATATATATATACAGTACCAAAGGTAGAATCTGGTATTGATTGGGTGTTGCAAGCAGCATTCTTACAATTTAATATCATCACTGTAACCATCTTCACTGCAAACAACCTAATGCACTGCAACCATCTTCCATACCCTTCACCACCTTCCCTACCCATGACCATCTTCCACACCCTTCACCACCTTCCACAACCTTCACCACCGTCCATACCCTACACCACTGTCCATATCCTTCACCACCTTCCACACCCTTCACCACCTTTCATACCCTTCACCACCTTCCATTCCCTTCACCACCTTCTATACCCTTCACCATCTTTCATTCCCTTCACCACCGTTCATACCCTTCACCGCCTTACATACCCTTCAACCCTTCCATACCCCTTAACCACTTTCCATACCCCTTAACCACTTTCCATACCCTTCGCCACCTTCCATACCCTTCACTACTTTCCAATCAAATTCAAATTCAAATGTTTATTCAGGTAAAGTACATACATACAAGGTGTGATACAAACATTGATGGATTTATAGATAGAGTTAGTACATACAATGCCTAAAGTCACTATCACGCAAAGCGTTTCGGGCAGGAAAAACACTAAAGACTAAAACTTAATACTAATTGAGATTAAAGTATAAATTGTGTTGAGAAAATATATAAATAAAAAAAGGGGGAACATGACAGAAAAATAGCAAATATACAATTTGGTCGACAAACAGCATTGTTTAAAATAGCAGACATAAGTTGATATTTAGGGGTGAGGTAGGTTACAAGGAGTTAATTAGGTAGTGCTTAGTTTTTATCTTAAACTGGTTGGGAGTGGTACAGTCTTTAACATGACTGACAAGGTCATTACACATTCTGGGCCCCTTGATTTGTAGAGCATTTCTAGTTTAAGTCTTACTCTTGGAATATCAAAAAACGTATTTGTTTCTGGTGTGGTGCTCATGGGTTCAGTTACAACCTTCTTGTAAGCTTTTAAGGTCAGAATTGACATTACAGTTCAGCTTTATATATATATATATATATATATATATATATATATATATATATATATATATATATATATATATATATATATATATATATATATATATATGTTGTACCTAGTAGCCAGAACGCACTTCTCAGCCTACTATGCATGGCCCGATTTGCCTAATAAGCCAAGTTTTCATGAATTAATTGTTTTTCGACTACCTAACCTACCTAACCTAACCTAACCTAACTTTTTTGGCTACCTAACCTAACCAATAAAGATAGGTTAGGTTAGGTTAGGTAGGGTTGGTTAGGTTCGGTCATATATCTACGTTAATTTTAGCTCCAATAAAAAAAAATTGACCTCATACATAATGAAATGGGTAGCTTTATCATTTCATAAGAAAAAAATTAGAGAAAATATATTATTTCAGGAGAACTTGGCTTTTTAGGCAAATCGGGCCTTGCATAGTAGGCTGAGAAGTGCATTCTGGCTACTAGGTACGACATATATATATATAGATATATATATGTCTATATATAGGTTAGGTTAGGTTAGGTAGGTTAGGTAGTCGAAAAACAATTAATTCATGAAAACTTGGCTTATTAGGCAAATCGGGCCATGCATAGTAGGCTGAGAAGTGCGTTCTGGCTACTAGGTACAACATATATATATATATATATATATATATATATATATATTTGATAATATCGGAGGAAACCACGCATAACGCATTAGAGGGAATGTTTAGATCCCCTCCAATACAGTTTCTGTGTGCTTTTCTCCTACCACCCCCTTCCTTTTTTATTTTTTGTGCTTTATTATGCATATGATGGTTACAAGATATACATGGGTTGATACAAAAATAATAATGCAAAAAGGTGCTTAAAGGTTATGGATCTCTTGAAAAACACAACAATGGGAAACATTGATGAATGTCACAGACGGGTTCGATCATTGTTGCAAGTCAAACACTTCTTCGAATTCCTCTGAAGTTGGACTAGTGCCCAAGACGCAACAGGCATTTCCCCTCTGAATCGCAACACTGAGGCGCTGGAACAAGAAACTTTTTGCTCTCTGGTCTTTTGTAGCGCTGATCAATTTATCCCCCAATTCCTTCAAGAACTTCAATGCACATTTTCCCCACGAACCGAGGGTCTCCGAGCCGATCGGAACAAAGCTGTAGCAGTGTGCTAGACCTCTGTATTTAATAATTTTCTGCGATTCCCTGAAAGAAGCAGCACCACCGCTTTCACGTGTGCTGTAGTGGAGGTAGGTACTGGCCAGTGTGGCAGCGCACGTGTAGTCCCATACCACTTGCTTACCATCCTTCCAAGGTAGCAAGGTGACCCCATCAGGGCGCTCCTGAGGATATATATATATATATATATATATATATATATATATATATATATATATATATATATATATATATATATATATATATATATATATCGTACCTAGTAGCCAGAACGCACTTCTCAGCCTACTATGCAAGGCCCGATTTGCCTAATAAGCCAAGTTTTCATGAATTAATTTTTTTGCGACTACGTAACCTACTTAACCTAACCTAACTTTTTCGGCTACCTAACCTATAAAGATAGGTTAGGTTAGATTAGGTAGGGTTGGTTAGGTTCAGTCATATGTCTACGTTAATTTTAACTCCAATAAAAAAAAATTGACCTCATACATGATGAAATGGGTAGCTTTATCATTTCATAAGAAAAAAATTAGAGAAAATATATTAATTCAGAAAAACTTGGCTTATTAGGCAAATCGGGCCTTGCATAGTAGGCTGAGAAGTGCGTTCGGGCTACTAGGTACGACACACACACACACACACACACATATATATATATATATATATATATATATATATATATATATATATATATATATATATATATATATATATATATATATATATATATATATAATACACACGAGAGGATGTGAAGTGACTTAATATCTAACATATTCAGAGATTTGAGTAGGGGTACAGAGTGATGTCTGGGGCCAGAGTTGGATATTGTCCTAATAGCAGCTTTGCGTTGAGTAATTAGAGGACGTAAATGATTTTGGGTAGTAGAACCCCAAGCACAAATACCATAGATGAAATAAGGATATATGAGGGAGTAATAGTGCATCACCTGGGATACATAATATTTGATCTTAGAATGCCAACAGTTTTGAATTTATATATATATATATATATATATATATATATATATATATATATATATATATATATATATATATATAAATATATATATATATATAAATATAAATATATATATATATATATATATATATATATATATA
The DNA here is from genome assembly GCF_040958095.1 of Procambarus clarkii. NCBI lineage: Eukaryota > Metazoa > Arthropoda > Malacostraca > Decapoda > Cambaridae > Procambarus > Procambarus clarkii. Next base: position 21,326,940 of record NC_091153.1, read on the forward strand.
TATATATATATATATATATATATATATATATATATATATATATATATATATATATATATATATATATTAGTATATTTTGGTAGCAGTCTTTCCTGTAGACATATATTATTAAATATGACCGAAAAAGTAAGATTAATAATTCTAACACGAATTTTCTCAATCTTTCGTACATTACGCTTCACTGTTGGAGGTAAATCAAAAATCAATTCTCCAAAATTCATTTTTATTTCTAGTCTGACGCGACACGGGCGCGTTTCGTAAAACTTATTACATTTTCAAAGACTTTAGTTCACAAATACACAACTGAATAGAACTTACGTATCTCCGATTTTATATCTACATTTGAGTGAGGTGGAAGGGGTGATGTGGGATTAACACAAGACAGAACAAAATGTGGTATTAATAAGGTATTAATTTCATCAACACAAGACAGAACAAGAGTATTAATAGGGTATTAATTTCATCAACACAAGACAGAACACGAAGCAATGGATATTGAATAGAAGTGTTTGTAGAAAGCCTATTGGTCCATATTTCTTGATGCTTCTATATTGGAGCGGAGTCTTGAGGTGGGTAGAATATAGTTGTGCAATATTTGGCTGTTGATTGCTGGTGTTGACTTCTTGATGTGTAGTGCCTCGCAAACGTCAAGCCGCCTGCTATCGCTGTATCTATCGATGATTTCTGTGTTGTTTACTAGGATTTCTCTGGCGATGGTTTGGTTGTGGGAAGAGATTATATGTTCCTTAATGGAGCCCTGTTGCTTATGCATCGTTAAACGCCTAGAAAGAGATGTTGTTGTCTTGCCTATATACTGGGTTTTTTGGAGCTTACAGTCCCCAAGTGGGCATTTGAAGGAATAGACGACGTTAGTCTCTTTTAAAGCGTTCTGTTTTGTGTCTGGAGAGTTTCTCATGAGTAGGCTGGCCGTTTTTCTGGTTTTATAGTAAATCGTCAGTTGCATCCTCTGATTTTTGTCTGTAGGGATAACGTTTCTATTAACAATATCTTTCAGGACCCTTTCCTCCGTTTTATGAGCTGTGGAAAAGAAGTTCCTGTAAAATAGTCTAATAGGGGGTATAGGTGTTGTGTTAGTTGTCTCTTCAGAGGTTGCATGGCTTTTCACTTTCCTTCTTATGATGTCTTCGACGAAACCATTGGAGAAGCCGTTATTGACTAGGACCTGCCTTACCCTACAGAGTTCTTCGTCGACTTGCTTCCATTCTGAGCTGTGGCTGAGAGCACGGTCGATATATGCGTTAACAACACTCCTCTTGTACCTGTCTGGGCAGTCGCTGTTGGCATTTAGGCACATTCCTATGTTTGTTTTATAAGTGTAGACTGCAGTGTGGAAACCTCCGCCCTTTTCCATGACTGTTACATCTAGAAAGGGCAGTTTCCCATCCTTTTCCATCTCGTAAGTGAAACGCAGCACGGAACTCTGCTCAAATGCCTCCTTCAGCTCCTGCAGATGTCTGACATCAGGTACCTGTGTAAAAATGTCGTCAACATACCTGCAGTATATGGCCGGTTTCAAGTTCATGTCGACTAAGACTTTTTGCTCGATGGTACCCATGTAGAAGTTTGCAAACAGGATACCTAGGGGAGAACCCATGGCGACCCCATCTACTTGCTTATACATGTGCCCATCCGGGCTCAAGAAGGGTGCCTCTTTAGTACAAGCTTGGAGTAGTTTCCTCAGAATATTTTCTGGTATGTCAAGAGGAGTACAGGCTGGATCACGATACACTCTGTCGGCTATCATTCCGATTGTCTCGTCCACAGGTACGTTGGTAAACAGCGATTCTACGTCCAACGAGGCTCTTATCCCTGTGGCCCGTGTGATACCTTACAAGCAGAACTTATTGCAGAAGGAGGAATGAATCGAGGGAATTACAGAAGCACCATACTGTCCCCCGAGCTTAAAGCGGCAGCTAAAAGCCTTCGTGAGAACAAGGAGATAGTTGTCAGGAGAGGTGACAAGTCGCCAATATATGTCATTCTTAAAAAAGACGAATATCTGGCGAAAATGAACATCATACTCTCTGACCAAACTAAGTTCCAAAGGGTAACGAAGGACACTACAGCCGAATTAAAAGCAAAGGTCAAGAAACTGATCGAAACTGTGAACGCCAAGAAATCCGGACTCCACCTGCCAAAGATCATTGGGGAATATAAACCTGGATATGCGTATGGAAATGTCAAGACACACAAGCCTGGAAACCCACTTCGGCCAATCATTAGCCAGATACCCACACCCACGTACAGACTGGCGAAGCGACTCAACGGCCTGCTGACTCCTTATGTTCCTTGCGCCTTCAGCCTGAAGTCTCCAAAGGAATTTGTTGACTTACTGCGGGGCACACGGGCCACAGGGATAAGAGCCTCGTTGGACGTAGAATCGCTGTTTACCAACGTACCTGTGGACGAGACAATCGGAATGATAGCCGACAGAGTGTATCGTGATCCAGCCTGTACTCCTCTTGACATACCAGAAAATATTCTGAGGAAACTACTCCAAGCTTGTACTAAAAAGGCACCCTTCTTGAGCCCGGATGGGCACATGTATAAGCAAGTAGATGGTGTCGCCATGGGTTCTCCCCTAGGTGTCCTGTTTGCAAACTTCTACATGGGTACCATCGAGCAAAAAGTCTTAGTCGACATGAACTTGAAACCGGCCATATACTGCAGGTATGTTGACGACATTTTTACACAGGTACCTGATGTCAGACATCTGCAGGAGCTGAAGGAGGCATTTGAGCAGAGTTCCGTGCTGCGTTTCACTTACGAGATGGAAAAGGATGGGAAGCTGCCCTTTCTAGATGTAACAGTCATGGAAAAGGGCGGAGGTTTCCACACTGCAGTCTACACTAAGGAAACAAACATAGGAATGTGCCTAAATGCCAACAGCGACTGCCCAGACAGGTACAAGAGGAGTGTTGTTAACGCATATGTCGACCGTGCTCTCAGCCACAGCTCAGAATGGAAGCAAGTCGACGAAGAACTCTGTAGGGTAAGGCAGGTCCTAGTCAATAACGGCTTCTCCAATGGTTTCGTCGAAGACATCATAAGAAGGAAAGTGAAAAGCCATGCAACCTCTGAAGAGACAACTAACACAACACCTATACCTCCTATTAGACTATTTTACAGGAACTTCTTTTCCACAGCTCATAAAACGGAGGAAAGGGTCCTGAAAGATATTGTTAATAGAAACGTTATCCCTACAGACAAAAATCAGAGGATACAACTGACGATTTACTATAAAACCAGAAAAACGGCCAGCCTACTCATGAGAAACTCTCCAGACACAAAACAGAATGCTTTAAAAGAGACTAACGTCGTCTATTCCTTCAAATGCCCTCTTGGGGACTGTAAGCTCCAAAAAACCCAGTATATAGGCAAGACAACAACATCTCTTTCTAGGCGTTTAACGATGCATAAGCAACAGGGCTTCATTAAGGAACATATAATCTCTTCCCACAACCAAACCATCGCCAGAGAAATCCTAGTAAACAACACAGAAATCATCGATAGATACAGCAATAGCAGGCGGCTTGACGTTTGCGAGGCACTACACATCAAGAAGTCAACACCAGCAATCAACAGCCAATTATTGCACAACTATATTCTACCCACCTCAAGACTCCGCTCCAATATATATATATATATATATATATATATATATATATATATATATATATATATATATATATATATATATATATGAATGAAAACTCACACCCCAGAAGTGACTCGAACCCATACTCCCAGGAGCAACGCAACTGGTAACTACAGGGCGCCTTAATCCACTTGACCATCACGGCCGTCAAAAGGAAGTGATAGCCGAGGCTATTTGAGCCACTTCCCCGACGGCAACTCGGATGGTAATCTTGGGCATAGCATTTCACCAAATCACCTCATTCTTTGGGGCACACGTGAGGAACACAAATGCGAACAAGCCTGAATGGTCCCCAGGACTATATGCGAATGAAAACTCACACCCCAGAAGTGACTCAAACCCATACTCCCAGGAGCAACGCAACTGGTAACTACAGGGCGCCTTAATCCACTTGACCATCACGGCCGTCAAAAAGAAGTGATAGCCGAGGCTATTTGAGCCACTTCCCCGACGGCAACTCGGATGGTAGTCTTGGGCATAGAATTTCACCAAATCACCTCATTCTTTGGGGCACACGTGAGGAACACAAATGCAAACAAGCCTGAATGGTCCCCAGGACTATATGCGAATGAAAACTCACACCCCAGAAGTGACTCGAACCCATACTCCCAGGAGCAACGCAACTGGTAACTACAGGGCGCCTTAATCCACTTGACCATCACGGCCGTCAAAAGGAAGTGATAGCCGAGGCTATTTGAGCCACTTCCCCGACTGCAACTCGGATGGTAATCTTGGGCATAGCATTTCACCAAATCACCTCAGTTTTCATTCGCATATAGTCCTGGGGACCATTCAGGCTTGTTCGCATTTGTGTTCCTTACGTGTGCCCCAAAGAATGAGGTGATTTGGTGAAATGTTATGCCCAAGATTACCATCCGAGTTGCCGTCGGGGAAGTGGCTCAAATAGCCTCGGCTATCACTTTCTTTTGACGGCCGTGATGGTCAAGTGGATTAAGGCGCCCTGTAGTTACCAGTTGCGTTGCTCCTGGGAGTATGGGTTCGAGTCACTTCTGGGGTGTGAGTTTTCATTTGCATATAGTCCTGGGGACCATTCAGGCTTTTTCGCATTTGTGTTCCTCACGTGTGCCCCAAGGAATGAGGTGATTTGGTGAAATGCTATGCCCAAGATTACCATCCGAGTTGCCGTCGGGGAAGTGGCTCAAATAGCCTCGGCTATCACTTCCTTTTGACGGCCGTGATGGTCAAGTGGATTAAGGCGCCCTGTAGTTACCAGTTGCGTTGCTCCTGGGAGTATGGGTTCGAGTCACTTCTGGGGTGTGAGTTTTCATTCGCATATAGTCCTGGGGACCATTCAGGCTTGTTCGCATTTGTGTTCCTCACGTGTGCCCCAAAGAATGAGGTGATTTGGTGAAATGCTATGCCCAAGATTACCATCCGAGTTGCCGTCGGGGAAGTGGCTCAAATAGCCTCGGCTATCACTTCCTTTTGACGGCCGTGATGGTCAAGTGGATTAAGGCACCCTGTAGTTACCAGTTGCGTTGCTCCTGGGAGTATGGGTTCGAGTCACTTCTGGGGTGTGAGTTTTCATTCGCATATAGTCCTGGGGACCATTCAGGCTTGTTCGCATTTATGTTCCTCACGTGTGCCCCAAAGAATGAGGTGATTTGGTGAAATGCTATGCCCAAGATTACCATCCGAGTTGCCGTCGGGGAAGTGGCTCAAATAGCCTCGGCTATCACTTCCTTTTGACGGCCGTGATGGTCAAGTGGATTAAGGCGCCCTGTAGTTACCAGTTGCGTTGCTCCTGGGAGTATGGGTTCGAGTCACTTCTGGGGTGTGAGTTTTCATTCGCATATAGTCCTGTTGACCATTCAGGCTTGTTCGCATTTCTGTTCCTCACGTGTGCCACAAAGAATGAGGTGATTTGGTGAAATGCTATGCCCAAGATTACCATCCGAGTTGCCGTTGGGGAAGTGGCTCAAATAGCCTCGGCTATCACTTCCTTTTGACGGCCGTGATGGTCAAGTGGATTAAGGCGCCCTGTAGTTACCAGTTGCGTTGCTCCTGGGAGTATGGGTTCGAGTCACTTCTGGGGTGTGAGTTTTCATTCGCATATAGTCCTGTTGACCATTCAGGCTTGTTCGCATTTCTGTTCCTCACGTGTGCCACAAAGAATGAGGTGATTTGGTGAAATGCTATGCCCAAGATTACCATCCGAGTTGCCGTTGGGGAAGTGGCTCAAATAGCCTCGGCTATCACTTCCTTTTGACGGCCGTGATGGTCAAGTGGATTAAGGCGCCCTGTAGTTACCAGTTGCGTTGCTCCTGGGAGTATGGGTTCGAGTCACTTCTGGGGTGTGAGTTTTCATTCGCATATAGTCCTGTTGACCATTCAGGCTTGTTCGCATTTCTGTTCCTCACGTGTGCCACAAAGAATGAGGTGATTTGGTGAAATGCTATGCCCAAGATTACCATCCGAGTTGCCGTTGGGGAAGTGGCTCAAATAGCCTCGGCTATCACTTCCTTTTGACGGCCGTGATGGTCAAGTGGATTAAGGCGCCCTGTAGTTACCAGTTGCGTTGCTCCTGGGAGTATGGGTTCGAGTCACTTCTGGGGTGTGAGTTTTCATTCGCATATAGTCCTGGGGACCATTCAGGCTTGTTTGCATATATATATATATATATATATATATATATATATATATATATATATATATATATATATATATATATATATATATATATATATATATATATATATATATATATATATATATTGAATGTGTCCCTGGAAATTCAGCTTGTGTTCATTGAGAACGCCAATGAATTTGCCATCTACTTTGTTGCAAATTTGGGTTTGTTTATCTTGAGATTTATTTGATTTGAGGATTTATTGCCAAACAGAATATAGAAAGTGTTGTCAATGTTAAGGGTGAGTTTGTTGGCAGTTAGCCAAAGATGTACTTTATTTAGCTTAGTATTTACTGTGATATTTAGAGCAAGGGGGTCAGGACTGGAGTACATGAAGGTTGTGTCGTCAGCAAATAGAATTGGTTTGAGGTGTTTGGAGGTATTTAGAAGGTCATTAATGTAGATGAGAAAGAGGAGAGAGCCACGTATGCTGCCCTGAAGAATACCAATGTTGATGTGTAAAGTGCGAGAAATTGAATTATTCACAGAAACATATTAGAGCCTGTCAGTAAGGTAAGATTTAAGGTATTGCACAGAGTGACCTCTGACTCCATTATGATGTAATTCAAGAAAAAGGTTTTGGTGGTTGACAGTGTCAAAGCCTTACGCAGGTCCGCAAATAACCCAACAGGGAACTCATTTTTATCAAGAGCTGAATGTATCATGTTAATCATACTAATATGTGCATCGTTAGTGCTGTTTTTTGGGTCTGAAGCCATATTGACAAGAGCTAAGTATATTGAGTTTTGCTGGATAAGAGTAAAGCTGCTTGTAGATTAGTTTTTCAAATATTTTTGACAAGTTTGGCAGGATTGATATAGGTCTGTAGTTGTTAACACCAGTGAGATCACCACATTTGTGGACAGGGGTTACTCTCGCTTTTTTTTAAGAATATCTGGAAAGGTTTGGAGTTCAAGTGACTTGTTGAAGAACAATGCAATAGCAGGAGCTAAAGATCTGCAGGTTTTTTTGTAAATTAAAGTTGGTATCTCCTCAAGGGCACTAGACTTGGTTTTAAGGGAAAGGATTATCTCATTAACATCAGTGGAATCCTTCACCACCTTCCATACCCTTCACCACCTTCAATACCCTTCATAACGTTTTATACCCTTCACCACCTTCCACACACTTCACCACGTTCCATACCCTTCACCACCTTCCATACCCTTCACCACCTTGCATACCCTTCACCACCTTCCATACCCTTCACAACCTTCCATACCCTTCATCACCTTCTATATCTTTTACAATCTTCCATACCCTTCACCACCTTCCATACCCTTCACCACCTTCCATACCCTTCACCACCTTCTATACACTTCACTACCTTTCATACCCTTCACCACCTTCCATACTCTTCACCACCTTCCATATCTTTCACTACCTTCCACACCCTTCACCACCTTCTTATCCCTTCACTACCTTTCATACCCCTCATCACCTTCCATACCCTTCACCACCTTCTATACCCTTCACCACCTCCTTGCCCTTCACCACCTTCCATACCCTTCATCACCTTCTATTAACTTTACCCCTTCCATACCCCTCACCACCTTCCATACCCTTCACCACCTTCCATACCCTTCACCACCTTCCATACCCTTCACCACCTTCCATACCCTTCACCACCTTCCATACCCTTCACCACCTTCCATACCCTTCACCACCTTCCATACCCCTCACCACCTTCCATACCCTTCACCACCTTCCATACCCTTCACCACCTTCCATACCCTTCACCACCTTCCATACCCTTCTCCACTTCTCATACCCTTAACCAATTTCTATACACTTCACTACCTTCCATACCCTTCACCACCTTCCATACCCTTCACCACCTTCCATACCCTTCACCACCTTCCATACCCCTCACCACCTTCCATACCCCTCACCACCTTCCATACCCTTCACCACCTTCCATACCCTTCACCACCTTCCATACCCCTCACCACCTTCCATACCCTTCACCACCTTCCATACCCTTCACCACCTTCCATACCCTTCACCACCTTCCATACCCTTCTCCACTTCTCATACCCTTCACCAACTTCTATACACTTCACTACCATCCACACCCTTCACTACCTTCTATACCTTTCACTACTTTTCATACCCCTCACCACCTTCCATACCCTTCACCACCTTCCATACCCTTCACCACCTTCCATACCCTTCACCACCTTCCATACCCTTCTCCACTTCTCATACCCTTAACCAATTTCTATACACTTCACTACCTTCCATACCCTTCACCACCTTCCATACCCTTCACCACCTTCCATACCCCTCACCACCTTCCATACCCTTCACCACCTTCCATACCCTTCACCACCTTCCATACCCCTCACCACCTTCCATACTCTTCACCACTTTCCATACCCTTCACCGCCTACTGTACCCTTCACAAACTTCCGTACCCTTAACAGCCTTCCAAACCCTTCACCACATTCCATTCCCTTCACCACATTCCATACCCTTCACCACCTTCCATACCCTTCACCATAACCTATACCTTTCACTACCTTTCCTACCCTTCACCATCTTCCCTACCTTTAACCACATTCAATACCCTTCATAAACTTTCGTACCCATCACCAACTTCCATACCCTTCACCACCTTCCATACCCTTCACCACCTTCCATACCCTTTACCGCCTTTCATACCCTTTATCACCGTTTAAATAATTCACTAACTTCCATTCCTTTCACCACCATCCATACTCTTCAACTTCATCCATACCCTTCACAACCTTCCATATCCTTCACCACTTACAGACCCTGCACTGCCTTCCATACGCTTAACAAACTTCCATACCCTTCACCACCTTCCATACCCATGACCACTTTCCATTCCCTTCACCCCAATCTATACCCATCAGCACCTTCCATACCCTTCACTACCTTCCATACCTTTCACCACCTTCTATACCCTTCACCACCTATACACTTCACCACCTTCTATACCCTTCACTACTTTTCATACTCCTCATCACCTTCCATACCCAACAAGACCTTCCATACCCTTCACCACCTTCTATACCCTTCACCACCTTCCATACCCTTCACCACCTTCCATACCCTTCACCACCTTCCATACCCTTCACCACCTGCTATACACTTCACCACCTTCCATACCCTTCACCACCTTCCATACCCTTCACCACCTTCCATACCCTTCACCACCTGCTATACACTTCACCACCTTCCATACCCTTCACCACCTTCCATACCCTTCACAACCTTCCATACCCTTCACCACCTTCCGTACCATTCACCACTTTCCATACCCTACACCATCTTCTATACCCTTCACCACCTTCCATTCCCTTCACCACCACCTATACCCTTCACCACCCTTAATATCCTTCACCATCTTCCTAACCTTTAACCACATTCCATACCCCTCACCATCTTTCGTACGCTTCACCACCTTCTATACCCTTCACAAACTTCAGTACACTTCACAACCTTCCATATCCTTCACCACCTTCCATACCCTTCACAACCTTCCTACCCTTCATCACCTTACATACCATTCACCACTGTTTAAACCCTTCACTAACATCCATTCCTTTCACCACCTTCCATACCCTTCACCACCTTCCATACCATTCACCATCTTACATACCCTTCACCACTGTCTATACACTTCACTAACTTCCATGCCTTTCACCAAATTACATACTCATTACCACGTTCCAAACCCTTCACCACCTTCCTTACCCTTCACCACCTTCTATACCCTTCACCATCTTCCATACCCTTCACCACGTTCCATACCCTTCACCACCTTCTATACCCTTCACCACCTTCCATACCCTTCACCACCTTCCATACCCTTCTCCACCTTCCATACTCTTCACCACCTTCCACACCCTTCATCACTGTTACAAATACCCTTCAGACTTAGTATGGTTCTTTTCCCGCAGTGATCAATATATATTATATCGGCCTTGCCAACATGAGTCTAGGGGTAAATAAACAACACTGCATAAATTGGGAAAACAATGTATCTACGCTAAGGGTGACATACATAACAATTAAATGGTAAATATAATAGCCAGAAATATTCTTTAGCATGCAATAAGATAAATAAAAATCCTTATTGAGCAATGAGCCATATCACCAGCACATGAATTACTAAAAGGAATAATACACAATCATCTATCCAGAGATCTAACCGAGTATTTAGCTAAAATAACAGTAACCACTGACTTACCTTAAAATATATCTCCTCTCAACCAAAGCTGCCACGCCTCTGACCAATGCGTCGGTTCCCAGGCCAGGCATCCTACCACAATATCAACTAAGCATCCACATAAACTATTGTGGAAATTCTACTAACAAAATGCAGTACTAATATTCAAGTCTTTATTAATCTGAAGAGTATTAAATACTGTTATATTTCTCAAAATAATTTACTAGCAAACAATAATAAGAATTAATCAAGGTTGAACTATAAACACTCGCTTGACATCAAGTTCCTACACTGGCCACATCCAAATATGGTCAACCCCCACACGGAGAAACCAACATAAAAATACTTCCACAAAAGCCTCATAAAATATATTGCAACTCGGGCACACTACAGCATGCTACAATATATAACATACAATAATCTAATATCATCCAACTGGATACTATACTTGTTATAGAACAAGACAATAAAGTATTATAAGCATCAAGAGTAATGTTAGAATCCTAGTAGGATTCGTAACAACCACCTTCCATATACTTCACCACCTTCCATAACTACCTTCCATACCTTTAACAACCTTCCATACCCATCACCACCTTCCATGCACTTCACAAAGTTTCATATCCTTCACCTTCCTTACCCATCACCACCTTCCATACCCTTCACAAATTTCCTTCCCCTCTGTGGGAACCGACCTGTGAGATTTATATTTATTTAATTTATATGAATTTATAAAGAATTTATATTTACATTAATTTGTATACTTCGATAGCAATTTGTATAATGATAAGTGGACTGTATTTCTGCAATAATCTCATAATCTCACAAATCGATCCTCTACACATTAGGGGGGGGGTTTATATTAATTGTATATATATGCAGCCAATCAAACTACAGTATTAACTACACATTATTAAACATTGAAGAGGTTCCTTATCTTATAGTACAGCAGGTCTTAGTCCACCAGGTATAACTAGGGTGTAGACACCACATTTTCCCTCTTTGAGGTAGCTTCCATCACCTTGGTAACAGATGCACAAAGCATGCTTCCTCGTCTTGACCTGTCAAAGGGGCGCTAGCTGTAAAGCCAGAATCCTATATATGGCAGGTATATCAGAGAAACACTGTACATGGAACAATGAAGACCTGGCTTAATTACCTTTAGTATGAGGCTATGTCGTGCTCTAACCGGGTCACCCTATATAATGACATTAATGGCCATAAATGAAAGTTAAACGGGTTTCGGAAAGAACACTTAACTTGAATTTGTTGACAGCGTGTGATAATGGTACACCTTTGGTTTCCATAACACTTCGTCCAAGTAAAATTAACAGGAGCCGAATTTGCTACCGTGAGCCTCTGTGGTCTCAATAAACAATGGCTGCCCCTCCCTCCCCTGACGCCTGGCTTACATTGTCCAGATGACAGAAAGTGATAGAAGGGTCACATTTACTCTACTTTAATATTGATAATTAAGTTAATTTATATGAGATGTTTTTATGATGGTAAAGTCCAAAGACTAATGTATTTAAGAATAATTCCCACCATAATAGGTGGTAAATATAATAGTATGTGGTGATGATATCCCGTTTTCTTTAGACGGTAATTCCACTACAAGTTACGTTTTCTATGGGTTAACTTGTTTATACAACACAGCTATTATCTGTCTGTATGATATATTAAATGGTGTCGGATTTTCCGACACCCTCACCACCTTCCATACCCATCACCACCTTCCATTTCCTTCACCACTTCCATACCCTTCACCACCTTCCATACCCTTCACAACCTTCTATACCCTTCACCACCTTCAATACCCTTCAGCACCTTCCATACCCTTCTCCACCTTACATACCCTTCACCACATTCCATATCCTTCACCACATACCACACACTCTTCACCGCTTTCCGTTCGCTTCACCTCCTTCCATACCCTTCATCACCTCCTATACCCTTCAACACCTTCCGTACCATTCACCCCCTTCCATACCCTTCATCACGCACGCATGATTGGTGTTGGCACTCGTGATTGGTGTTGGCACTCTTGATTGGTTCTGACACTCATGATTGGTGCTGGCACTCTTTGTTGGAAATTATCCAACACTAATACATCATTTCTTGTATTATAATACATCATTATTGTATTAGCCATACTAATTATTAATCTTACTAATTCGTAGAAATAACCAAATTAATTTATTTCCTGTTGCGCCATTCCTGCCAAATTCTTCCTATTATGAATAACGCAGCTACATGTTGCGACAGGAAGTCACAGGAAATATCTCCACATTTACTTAAATCTAAAAAGAGTTTAGTTAATTACTTTCCTTTACTAAGGATAATCATTTATTTAGTTGATTATTTTTATAGCATATTATTGCTTACTGAATTCGTTCATCAAGGTGAATTAACAACTACAGTGGAAAATATTCTAATGTAAAACAATTCAATACAATATTCCTTCCTCTCATATAATGCAGTCTTAATAAGCTGACTTGCATTGTGCAAAAATATATTTCACCTTAATACATTTATCAGTGACATCAGTACTTGTCACGATTCCTTACTTTCCTAATTAATTACCAGTAAATAAAATACTTTGGGCTAGAGATCACTTTGAGAGTTCTGCGCATGCGTATCCGAGCCTGCCGGGAAGGAGGGCCAAAAGAAGCGTGGAAGGAGCGTCGCCTGCACCCACCATTGCAAGGAACTTGCGTAGCAATGTCCTTGCGGTAGTTGAGCCTTCCAGTCCTGCCAGGGACTGGAAGGAGTGCCCTTGGTTGGGCACCTGAGGAGTGAAGTGCCCTTGGGTCCCTTTGTCCGTCCTTGTTCCCTCCTCCGAGGGTCTAATGTTGCAGGAGGATCATCATTAACCGGGTCCCGGTAGTACAGTCAGGTTAGTTTTCGACACACAATTGAGGGTCAATGTCCCTTGCAATGTCATTGCAAGGAACTTGCGTAGTGTTATTAACTTCGCTCCTACAACCACGAGAGCGGTGCCACGTTATTCCGGCACACAAGCAGTGTCCTAGAACTCATCAATTTTCCAGCCCGTCGTTGACGTTTTATCATGGCAGTTGAGGACGAGGGACCTGGAATCGTTCCAACATCAACGGATACTTGGCCCGGCGACTATTAATAACCTTTCATATAGCAGTGTGTACACATGTTTATATTTTAGGATAGTTGTCGTTAGATTGAGAAATTAACATAAAAATCCAGTACGTTTACTCTCTAGCCGTATTCCGTACTTTATATAGGAATATTTTGCATTAATATCTGTAGAAGAATTCCGAATTATTAAATGCATATATAGTAATATACGTAGAAGATTTCTACATTGTAATTGCCTTTCAGCTCCCAAGTTCTACATCAAGCGAGGTACTAGGCTTCCCCACTTTCACGTGCAACAATTTGTCCGACGCAATACGTTGTCAGTGGAGTGTGGCAACCGATTTCACCTCTCTAGATTTCACAGCTAAGCTGTTAATTGTTATTGTAGATAACTAACAAATATAGTTACCTAAATGATCTCCTAATGAGATCAATACTACTAACCCATTTATTTAACCATATACATGGCTATATTATTGTAGTATTTTGAGGTACTTTTGCCTCTAATTATTTTTACCTAATTCATTTAAATTCAATCATATTTATTTAATTCAGTGATGAACCAGCACTGAAATTATGCTTCGAATATATTAATCTTTTCGCATGTAACCTCCCATTTTGGGTGAGTGAATTTGACTCATAATACATATCACTTTAATGTTCAATATATTATTAATTAAGAACATCCATTGGACACTAGTTCAAGAATTATTATCTAACCACTTGCTGTACCCAGTTTCCACTTTTTCTCAAAACGTGATGGCCCTTCGTAGCTATCGAAAATAGTATCAATATAAATGATTTACACGAGTCAAGTTTTCCCATTCTCATGATTGCTGTTGGCACTCATGATTGGTGCTGTCAATGATGATTGATGCTGGCACTAAAGATTAGTCCTGACACTCATGATTGGTGCTGGCAATGATGGTTGTTGCTGGCATTAATGATTGGTGCTGGCACTAATGATTAGTGCTGGCATTAATGATTGGTGCTGGCACCCATGATTGGTGCTGGCACCCATGATTGATGCTGACAATAATGATTTGTGCCAGGACTGAAGATTGGTGCTAGTACTAATGATTGGTGTTGTCAATGATGATTGGTCCTGACATTGAAGATTAGTGCTGGCATTGATGATTACTGCTTGCACCCATGATTGGTGCTGGCACTGATGATTAGTGTTATCATTGATGATTAGAGCTATTACTGATGATTGACGCTGGCACTGATGATTGGTGCTGGCATTGATTATTGGTGCTGGCACTGATGATTAGTGTTGGCACTGATGATTAGTGTTGGTTTTTGAAGAGTAGTGCAGGCACAGATGATTGGTGCTAGGATTGATGATTAGTGCTGGAACTGATGAATAGTGCTGGCACTGATGATTAGTGCTGGAACTGATGATTAGTGCTGGCACTGATGATTAGTGCTGGCACTGATGATTGGTGCTAGTACTGATGATTAGTGCTGACACTGATGATTGGTGCTAGTACTGATGATTACTGCTGATACTGATGATTGGTGCTAGTATTGATGATTAGTGCTGACACTAGTGACTGGTGCTGGTACTGATGATTAGAGCTGGCACTGATGATTAGTGCTGGCACTGATGATTAGTGCTGACACTGATGATTGGTGCTAGTACTGATCATTACTGCTGATACTGATGATTGGTGCTAGTATTGATGATTAGTGTTGGCACAGATGACCAGTGCTGGCACTGATGACTGATCTAGAACACTCTTAAAATTTGGATGTTAGAAAATATAAAATTCTGCCATGATTTTATATGTAAATTTATATGGTTAAAAGAATATTGGATCTTTTTGCCAAATATTGGATGGTTATCAAATTTAATAATGAACAAATATTTACATGTCCCAAAGCGTACTATCACTGCACACAGTACCGATACTACAGTGGGAACTGTGCTACACACAGCACAGTTTCCACAGACACAGTACCCACTGACACAGTACTCACTGACGCAGTTCCCACTGACACACTACCTAATGACACAGGTACCCAATGACACAGTACCCACTGATACAGTACCCACTTACACAGTACCCCCTGACAAATCACCCACTGACACATTATCGAATGACACAGTACCCACTGATACAGTTCCCACTTACACAGTACCCACTGACTCAGTACTCACTGACACAGTACCCACTTATACAGTACCCTCTAACACAGTGCCCACTGACAGAGTACCCACTGACACAGTACCCACTGACACAGTACCTACTGACACAGTACCTACTGACACAGTACCCTCTAACACAGTACCCACTGACACAGTACCCACTGACACAGTACCCACTGACAGTACCCACTGACACAGTACCCACTGACACAGTACCCACTGACAGTACCCACTGACACAGTACCCACTGACACAGTACCCACTGACAGTACCCACTGACACAGTACCCACTGACTCAGTACTCACTGACACAGTACCCACTTACACAGTACCCTCTAACACAGTACCCACTGACACAGTACCCACTGACACAGTACCCACGATTAGTACAGTCAGTTCACCCGGAGATTCATGGCGTCTGTGCAACAGTGAGAGGTTTTGAGTAAAGACATTCAGTGAGAGAATGTTATATATAATGATAATATTGCTTTGTTTTCATATTTTATTTTATTGGATATTATATTAGATGTTATTATCATATATAAAGTTTATAACCCTTAACAAAAACTCCAAAAGTTTAGCAGTACGATTACAAATTCAGAAAGAAGTGGTTGCAAGACCTTAAGTGTTGGATAATGGGTGTTCCAGTCGGGGATACAAGAGCACACTATAAGTACTGTAAAACGGAGTTATAAGGGAAATATCAAGACTTGAAAAATCACGCCCAGTGTAAGAAACATATCAATGAACTATACACCTCTTATCTCAATGTTTACACCTATTGAACATAATTCATCAAAACTGGAAGGAGCAATTGTCATTTACTTTTGTCACTCGGCACTTAGGAACTGCGACTAGCTAGTTGATCTGTGAAGAACAATATTGATGACAGTAAAATTGTGTTAGATGTGGTGGATGTTATATACATACACACACAAAAAATTAGTTGATTGATTGACAATTGAGAGGCGGGCCAAAAGAGCCAGAGCAGTAATATCATAAAGAATGTTTTGAGAAGGAGGTGATTAATGATATATATGTAATAATCATTACAGTTTGTTGTTAGATGAATCCAATAACATTTCAGTTCAGAAGTTATCAGGAGTGTTTGTGTTTTACTATATTAAAAATCATTATAAAGTTGTGTCAACATATCTTGGTCAGGTTTTGCTTGAAATATGGGATGCTGAGAGGGCTGGAGAGTGAATTACATTATTTTTATCGGATAGATAGTTGGAATTCAAGGCCCTTGATGGAATATAAATAGATAATGCAAGTGTTTTGATTGATATTAATAATGGAGTTTACGCAATATTAAAAGATGAAATTCCATCACACATTTTATAAGAAGTGTCTGTCACGCCATCAACTGGCCGTTTCTCACACATCTTAATGTCTGCCTAGAAGCTTGGAGTTTCTCACACATCTTAATGTCTGCCTAGAAGTTTGGAGTTTCTCACACATCTTAATGTCTGCCTAGAAGCTTGGAGTTTCTCACACATCTTAATGCCTGCCTAGAAGCTTGGAGTTTCTCACACATCTTAATGTCCGAGTTTGTCATCGGTGACACTCCTAAATAATTCACTCACGCCTCTGTTAGACAAGTTGAATATAAACAGATAAATGAATCTCTCAATGACGGCACAAGTCCACAACAAATATTTGTTAACTGTAAAACAAAATGATTGCCTGTTCAACCAGCTGTGGGTTGAACACTGACCAATGGTCAGAATTGAAGGCTCATTTTAAGAAAACAAGAGAAAGTGAGAGGTGCTACACAGCTAAGATTCTTTTTGACATGTATTTCCATATAAAAATTTTGCATATCAGTTTTTTTTTGCAACCCATACTCAGTGAAGCACAGAAAGTCAACACATTATTTCAGCCCCAAAAAATTGATAAAGTAAGGTTGCTTGATGATCTCTTTCTGCTTGTTAGATCAATTTGAAAATAAGTTATGCTTCCTTCCTGCAAGGTTTACCTGCTCACTTGCAATATAAATGAATAGTTGAGCCCAAAGCATTAACTGTGCCACCATTTTGAAACAAAAGTTAAAAAATTAAAAACCAATAAATTTATTAGAACAAATAAAGAATATATTTTGAGACACCGATGTTACGGTTTTCTCTTTTATGTGTTTCAACAGCTCAGGCTGCTTCATATTATACATATTTGCAAAACATCTCTCTCTTCTCACTTGCAGGCAAGTATTATATCTGTGAAGTAATGAAGTGCTTAGGTGCTTCACAAGAAACAATAGTTAAGCCTAAATACCAACTAGGAAAAATTAATTTAGATGATTGGAGGAATCATAAAAGTTTTTCCCTTAATAAGAACATAATAAAATAAGATGATGGATGGCCCGAGATGGGACCCTCTCCCAGTAAGGGAGGGGGGGCCATATTGTACTGATGAGGAGGATTTGTTGTTATGTTTAGTGCACCAATATCAACATAAATATCATTATTATATTTTATTATTTCATTAAAATTCAGTGTTATCAGTCATATGTTTTTAATCTGTGCTGGAGGATTATTAATAAGTAGTATATTTTTAGATTATTGTTTAGATGTATATCTGTAACATTTTCATGTTTTTAGATGTTTTTAATATTTTCAATAGATGTGCATCTAAAAATTGAGTTGGCAAAACGTTGGGAAGGTGGCGCAGGTAATGAAGGCAAGATAATGTCCCACAGGTAGTGTACGTGTCCCGGGACCCGCGGGACGTCTGTGTCTCCTTCTATTACCACTACGTCAAACTTCAGGGTTACAGTGGCACCTTCGACCAGTTTGTTCACCTATTTCTCCACGACACAAGTATGAGCTCTCACCAGTTGTTCAGTATGTAATGTGAAGTGCAGATAGGCCCTCAGTAGTCCAGTGTGTTGTATAGTGTGGGGGCCCTCAGAAGTCCAGTGTGTTGTATAGTGTGGGGGCCCTCAGTAGTCCAGTGTGTTATATAGTGTGGGGGCCCTCAGTAGTCCAGTGTGTTGTATAGTGTGGGGGCCCTCAGAAGTCCAGTGTGTTGTATAGTGTGGGGGCCCTCAGTAGTCCAGTGTATTGTATAGTGTGGGGGCCCCTCAGTAGTCCAGTGTGTTATATAGTGTGGGGGTCCTCAGTAGTCCAGTGTGTTGTATAGTGTGGGGGCATTCAGTAGTCCAGTGTGTTGTATAGTGTGGGGGCCCTCAGAAGTCCAGTGTGTTGTATAGTGTGGGGGCCCTCAGTAGTCCTGTATGTTGTATAGTGTGGAGGCCCTCAGAAGTCCAGTGTATTGTATAGTGTGGGGGCCCTCAGTAGTCCAGTGTGTTGTATATTGTGGGGGCCCTCAGTAGTCCAGTGTGATGTATAGTGCGGGGGCCCTCAGTAGTCCAGTGTGATGTATAGTGCGGGGGCCCTCAGTAGTCCAGTGTAATGTATATTGTGGGGGCCCTCAGTAGTCCAGTGTGTGTTGTATAGTGCGGGGGCCCTCAGTAGTCCAGTGTGATGTATAGTGCGGGGGCCCTCAGTAGTCCAGTGTTGTATAGTGTGGGGGCCCTCCGTAGTATAGTGTGTTGTACAGTGTGGGGGCCCTCAGTAGTATAGTATGTTGAACAGTGTGGGGGCCCTCAGTAGTATAGTATGTTGTACAGTGTGGGGGCCCTCAGTAGTCTAGTGCGTTGTATAGTGTGGGGCCCCTCAGTAGTTAAGTGTGTTGTACAGTGTGGGGGCCCTCAGTAGTACAGTGTGTTGTACAGTGTGGGGCCCCTCAGTAGTAAAGTGTGCTGTACAGTGTGGGGGGCCCTCAGTAGTATAGTGTGTTATACAGTGTGGGGGCCCTCTGTAGTCCAGTGTGTTGTATAGTGTGGGGTGCTCAGCATTATAGTGTGTTGTACAGTGTGGGGTCCCTCAGTAGTATAGTGTGGGGCCCTCAGTAGAATAGTGTGTTGTACAGTGTGAGGGCCCCTCAGTAGCCCAGTGTGTTGTATAGTGTGGGGGCCCTCAGTAGTGTAGTGTGTTGTATAGTGTGGGGCCCTCAGTAGTATAGTGTGTTGTACAGTGTGGGGGCCCTCTGTAGTCCAGTGTGTTGTATAGTGTGGGGGCCCTCAGTAGTCCAGTGTGTTGTATAGTGTGGAGCCCTCAGTAGTATAGTGTGTTGTACAGTGTGGGGTCCCTCAGTAGTCCAGTGTGTTGTATAGTGTAGGGCCCTCAATAGTCCAGTGTGTTGTATAATGTGGGGGCCCTAAGTAGTCCAGTGTGTTGTATAGTGTGGGGGCCCTCAGAAGTCCAGTGTGTTGTATAGTGTGGGGGCCCTCAGTAGTCCAGTGTGTTATATAGTGTGGGGGCCCTCAGTAGTCCAGTGTGTTGTATAGTGTGGGGGCCCTCAGAAGTCCAGTGTGTTGTATAGTGTGGGGGCCCTCAGTAGTCCAGTGTATTGTATAGTGTGGGGGCCCCTCAGTAGTCCAGTGTGTTATATAGTGTGGGGGCCCTCAGTAGTCCAGTGTGTTGTATAGTGTGGGGGCATTCAGTAGTCCAGTGTGTTGTATAGTGTGGGGGCCCTCAGAAGTCCAGTGTGTTGTATAGTGTGGGGGCCCTCAGTAGTCCTGTATGTTGTATAGTGTGGAGGCCCTCAGTAGTCCAGTGTGTTGTATAGTGTGGGGGCCCTCAGAAGTCCAGTGTGTTGTATAGTGTGGGGGCCCTCAGTAGTCCAGTGTATTGTATAGTGTGGGGGCCCTCAGTAGTCCAGTGTGTTGTATATTGTGGGGGCCCTCAGTAGTCCAGTGTGATGTATAGTGCGGGGGCCCTCAGTAGTCCAGTGTGATGTATAGTGCGGGGGCCCTCAGTAGTCCAGTGTAATGTATATTGTGGGGGCCGTCAGTAGTCCAGTGTGTGTTGTATAGTGCGGGGGCCCTCAGTAGTCCAGTGTGATGTATAGTGCGGGGGCCCTCAGTAGTCCAGTGTTGTATAGTGTGGGGGCCCTCCGTAGTATAGTGTGTTGTACAGTGTGGGGGCCCTCAGTAGTATAGTATGTTGAACAGTGTGGGGGCCCTCAGTAGTATTGTATGTTGTGCAGTGTGGGGGCCCTCAGTAGTCTAGTGCGTTGTATAGTGTGGGGCCCCTCAGTAGTTAAGTGTGTTGTACAGTGTGGGGGCCCTCAGTAGTACAGTGTGTTGTACAGTGTGGGGCCCCTCAGTAGTAAAGTGTGCTGTACAGTGTGGGGGGCCCTCAGTGGTATAGTGTGTTATACAGTGTGGGGGCCCTCTGTAGTCCAGTGTGTTGTATAGTGTGGGGTGCTCAGCATTATAGTGTGTTGTACAGTGTGGGGTCCCTCAGTAGTATAGTTTGGGGCCCTCAGTAGAATAGTGTGTTGTACAGTGTGGGGGCCCCTCAGTAGTCCAGTGTGTTGTATAGTGTGGGGGCCCTCAGTAGTGTAGTATGTTGTATAGTGTGGGGCCCTCAGTAGTATAGTGTGTTGTACAGTGTGGGGGCCCTCTGTAGTCCAGTGTGTTGTATAGTGTGGGGGCCCTCAGTAGTATAGTGTGTTGTACAGTGTGGGGGCCCTCTGTAGTCCAGTGTGTTGTATAGTGTGGGGGCCCTCAGTAGTATAGTGTTGTGGGACATTTGGGGCTTGAATCTAATTATTTAAATATTAATGTAGTAAATTAAATTACGAAGGACCTCCCGCTTTTATAGTAAAGAGGGAAAATGAGAAATTATGATCATTAGATAATTCCTAGATGAACCAGTAACTATGGATAAAATACTAGAGAATATGATCATAGAAATAATTAATGGGCTGTATAATTAAATGAATCAAACCCTCAAACACCTACATTGGGGGGTTATTACTGGAACTCAGTCCGTCCAGGAACTAGTGTGGTTCGTTCACTAATCCAAGATATAATAATCTAATCCTATGAATTATTGAGAAACCAATGTCATTACCATTAATGGGAACATAGATTATGAGTATAATAATGATAATCACAATAAACACATGTTAATCCAAAAAGAGTTCTGCATGTAAATAATTCCAAATAATTAATAAAGGAATACAAAGGAATCTTAGCTTAATGACGATTCCTTTATGTAAGTCACGATGCTTCCTCTGACTCTCCTGGGCTCGGCTGGATGACGAGTGGGATGGATTAACATGGGAGAGGACAGCGGGGAGAATTCTTCTCACATGCTGCAAAATAAAGGTTTACAGTAGCAACTAATGAAACTACTGAATCTCTATGTTCAAGAAATTAATATTAATAGGAGATAAAGGGTAATAACCTGTGGTTTGGTGTTGGTATACGTCGTCACGACAAATCACCCAGCTACAATTCTACACCCTATGCGATGCATCAAATAAGGATAAGATACTTAGCTAATATGGGCCCTGTGTAAGTTTTAAGATTGCCGAAATTCGCGTCCCAGGCTCTGGCTTCACCTATCCTGGATAATGGCGCGCTTCACTGGACGGTCACGTGTAGTCAAAGAACCAGATTAAAAAGGTTCCCTATATTACACTGATACCAGTCGAAGATATTGTCTGCAAGGCCTTTCACGCCTCACAGTGGCAACTTTCTTCTGGAGGATGGATAACGTTTACCCTGATGACTGGGCAATGGCGTCTCCTCGTGAGCACGACGCGAACAGGTCCGCTCGAGAGCTTCCACACACGTGTACTGGTTTGCTCTCCTTCCCCGCTCCGCGTCTCGCGTTCATTAGACAAATTATTGTCATGAATATTAGTATTTCTCGCATTTGTGCTTGAAATGTTCGAGACAGGACGGGTTTATTATTTAGAAGAGGGAAATATTATTATTTGCCAGTTCAGTGATAGTAAATATATAATGGAGAGGAATTAATGTCTCTCCATGGCATTCACTTGTGACGTTAATTTTTATTACTAGGTAGCTGCTATGACTCTAACGCTCTATTCGGCTTTTAGTTGGAGGTCAATTTATCTGTAATTAATTATCACACAGAACGCTTTGGTTATAGAGAATCGAATTCAGTTCTCAGATACATTGGATATAATGTGTTTATTGTAATGAAATCTGACGCAATACTGGCGTCGGGTGATGTGAGAATTCTAGCCTATTGTACAGATGAAATTATTAGTACATGTGAATTCTACGTTGTGTTAATTCTACTTACTACAATAATTAGTAGAATTAGTAATAATTAATGAGAATACAACAGTGTTGTATTCGGTGTTGGAAATTTCCAACATAACTCTGGGGGGAGGATTCTAGGGTCGTAGTGTACTGTGGAGTACTGACCTATCCCGAAGTTGAGATTAATATTAGTATGTTAATATGTTAGTATGTTAGTACACACATAACGAACGTCCCGTATTTATCAAGGACTTACAAGAAACTTGAGTCTTGCTAATTACATGTCAAATAAACATGTTACTTATAGCCTACACAATATTTAAAGATTTTAACTCACACAATTCAGACAACAGAATATACTATGATGGGATGTGAAAGGAAATTACTCTTGTTCAGAGTTGTAATAGGCTTGCAAATACCACCTACATTGTTGAGCAGCAGCTCTAGTGGGGCGGTTGCTTGGAGGATCCGAATTATTACCCTCGGAAATTACTTGGGAAACTGGATCTGGCTGATATTCTTGCTCAGTCAGTTCAAGGGGAACCAGCTTCTCTAACGTTTTTAGAGTAGTGTTGCCTCGGCATAAAACTTTAACTACTCTCGGGACACCTTGACGATCTGGATGAATGGCAACAATTTTGCCTATAGGCCACTCTGACCTTGGTCCATCACTGTCGACTAGTACTAGGTCTCCTGGTTTTAATTGCACCTTATTGTAAGGACTCGAAGCTCCGTAGTGGTACTCTCATAGAGCTGTGAGGTACTCACGAGTCCATACCTCATTCCACCTGTTAATAACTCTGGAGAGATGCTGGTAGCTTCCCACCAAGTCTCCTCTGGTCACATGTGACGGGTCTACAGGGTCCTCTTCGGCTAAATGGATGAGAGGGCTCAGTAGTCCTCCATGGATCAAGTGTGAGGGACTCAGAGGTTCTCTCTGGGTGAAATCATCAGACAGGTAGGTTATTGGGCGGTTATTGACTCGCGCCTCGATTTCCACAACAATAGTTTGGAGTTTTGAGTAGCTGACCTTTTGTCTGTGTAAAGTTTTCCTTAGACATTTCTTGACTGTGCCTACCATTCGCTCATAGAACCCACCTTGCCAAGGGGCTCTCGGTGCTATAAATTTCCAGTGACATTGTCGTCTCTGTAGGACTGACTGTACTTCTGGGTGGTTCCAGACTTCTCGTAAACAACTTTCTCCTGCCACAAAATTGGAACCATTGTCCGATATCATTAATTTAGGACACGATCGGCGGGCAGCAAATCTGCGGAAAGCTTGGATGAAGGCTTCAGCACTCATGTCTGGAATGACCTCTAAATGTACGCCTCTGGTTGTAGCACACGTAAAGAGACAAATGTACGCCTTCACTGGTATATTATCTGGATTACCAGTGAGGAGTAAGGCTCCTGTATAATCAACACCAGTGGTTTCGAAAGGACGAAGATGAACCACTCGCTCTTCTGGGAGTGGTGGAGGTCCTGGGTAAGGACATACTCTAGCGTCGTATCTCTTACAGATTACACAAGATTTAATAATTGTCTTAACTGTCTGACGACCTTGAGGAAGCCAGTACTTTTGTCTAAGGTCGGTGAGAGTATCTAAAACTCCACCATGTAAGGTACCATATTGATGGTGATGTAAGACAAGAAGTTTAGTGATGATGTGGTGACGAGGTAAAAGAATTGGATTCTTAGTGTCTAAGTCAATTTTTGCATGTAGCAAACGTCCTCCACATCGTAGTATGTTATGAGTGTTGGCATCATACCAGATGCCTAGAGACTTAGTTAATTTATCTGGAAGATTTTCATATTCGCTTCCATATGTCTCTTGCTGTGCACGTTTGATCCAGTAGAGGATAGGATTGGGAAACTTATGTCGAATTCCTACCTTAGCAAGAAAATCAAACACATGTGCAGTCACTCGTAGCAATTTGCTTAAGGTAGAATAATGGTGAGGATCAATGGCTAATATTCGTTGAGGTTCTGGTTCTTTCATGGGAGTGGTGATATTGGTCACTATGACTTGTGGCTTTTATTTGGGCCACTGACCACCAACAAGCCATGAAGGTCCATTGAACCACAGCGAAGACTTGACAAGTTGTTTTAATGGTAACCCTCGAGATAAATAATCTGCAGGATTGTCCTTAGTAGGAACATGTCTGAATTTATATCCAGCAGATAAATCATGAATCTCCCTGACGCGATTACTGACGTAAGGAGTTTTGTTGTTATTGTTTCTTACCCATTGTAAGACTGCCTCGTTGTCTGACCACACTACAATCTCACCAAAGTGGATATTATTGAGTGTTTTTGCCAGGCAATGAGCCAATCTTACTCCCACTAGCAAAGCAGTTAACTCCATCTGAGGTAAAGATCTCTTCTTAATGGGAGCAACTCTTGCTTTAGATGTGAGCAAAATTGATTGTGCACTATTAACTAAATAGGCTACTGCGCCATATGCTTTGCCAGAGGCATCGCAAAAAACGTGCAAATCGGTGGGTAAGTTTGGTCCTGAAGCATTACGAGGAAATTTCAAGACGCCTAACTGATTAAAATCCGTTGAGAGTATTTGCCATTTAGCTTGTAACTCACTTGGTAACGGATCATCCCATCCCATATGTTTCTGCCAGCACTCTTGCATTAGGAGTTTGCCCCTTATTAATATAGGACTAAGTAGGCCTGAAGGGTCAAATGGTTGACTGACAAATGAGAGCAGTGTTCTCAGGGTAAGGGTTGAATTATCAGTTTGTACTGACTTGACATTCATCTCGTCAGTACTGGTGTTCCATTCCACGCCTAGAACCTTTAATTGACTGGGTACCTGATAATCTGGAAATTCTTTCTCGATTACCTGGTTAAGCAGTTTATTATTTGAGGCCCATGACTGTAGTGGCATATTAGCCCCTAATAGTTCACGGTTAGCCTCATGGTAGATTTCTACCAGATCAGCTTGATCATTAGTTGTCCCCTGGAAATTGTCGACATACAAGTTGTCGCTAATGGTTGCCTTATAAGGGCTGTTTGATTTCCTCAAATGTGTGTCTAATGTCGCTTGCAAAAGAAACGGTGAGGACGTAGCTCCAAATAATACTGAGGCAAAACGATAGGTGATTACTTCACTGTTAGGATCCAGTGGATCCTTAATCCAGAGGAATTTTGTGTAGTCACGATCTTCCTCCTGTAACCCTACTCGGAGAAAGGCTTTGCTGATATCAGCTGTATAGGCAAAAATGCCTGTGCGAAATCGTAACAACACATCATGTAGCCTTTGTGTTAGGCTAGGTCCTGTTTGGAGACATTCATTTAAAGACACACTGCTTGGCTTTACTTTAGCACTGCAGTTAAAGACAATACGAATAGGTGTTGTCAATGAGTCTTTCACCACGGCGTGATGAGGTAAATAATGACCTGTTTTTCGGTCATCGTGTTCAACAACTTCAATGAATTTACTGTTAAGTTGTTGTTGGATAAGTTGATGATACATGTTCAGTTTGTCTGGCTGCTTCTGTAGTCGTGTTAATTGAGACTGCAATTGTGAGGCTGCCATAAAATAATTAACTGGAAGTTGTGGATGATCCAACTTCCATGGGAGTCTTACCCAGTATTGTTTATTTGAGTAGACAACTGTATCCAGGTATTGCTGGTAAGTCCACGTATCATCAGGACTTGGTTGCTCAGGGATAATGCCTAGAGTGTCTAAATCCCACAAACGATGTATTGGTGGGTCAGACTCAATATCCTCAGATATTTCCCTGAAACGTAGGGGTGACTGTTCTAAGCCTAGTCACGCCACGATTACATTATTGGATTGTTGGTTTGTGGACGCTGGACCTTGTCTGAAAAGCACTGGTCCCGTAAGCAATTTGCCTCCTGCGGACGACAACAAATTCATTCCATGTTGCCTAGTGCATCCAGTTATAAACTTGTAATAATGATCCGCGCCTATAAGTATTCCAACATCTGTGAGGCAGTCAGAATTTATTTTATAATCTGCTAGCCTCATGCGGTTTCGTTTAAGATGTCTCGCAGTGCAAGCTAACCCCGTGACCTGCAGGTCTGTAGGAAGTTTATCCACTACTACCGCTTGGATTGGACTAGTAGAAGATCCGAGTCTTACTAATACTTTGACTACCTTGTAGTCACGAGGTCCACTATTTGACAAGAAACCAGAAATATTTAACCTCACACTTTTGGTAGGTTTTAAATTTAACTCATCTACCAACTGTTGTGTAATGAAGGTTTTCTGTGAACCTTGGTCAAAAAGACCTCTAGTGTTAATTCTAGATCTTCGGTTTATTAGTTTAAGTTGAGCTGTAGGCAGAGTAGTATTATTGCCTGACTCAGTAGCAAGTACATTCACCTCTTGATGCACTTTGCAATATTGCACTGCAGTAGAATTCGTAGAATTCTCTCCAGTGGTCATGGTTGGTGTAGAAGATTTTCTACATAAGGCGTAGTGGTGTACACCTTGGTTACAGCGGTTGCAGGAACGTAGCTGCACTGCACATTTCTGGGGATCATGAGAGCCCATGCACTTGGTGCACTTGTGCAATTCTTGTAACCTTTTAACCCAAACATTATAAGTAGGATAAACAGAGCATTGATAAGTGGTGTGTCCCTGATTGCAGAACAGACACTTTCTCTGGTTAATAGACTTAGTCTCTTTAGTAGACAAGTCATTGGTTGTCTCAGAAGGAGACACCGAATATGTACCTACATTTCCACTTCTTTTCCCAGTGGATGGAGTAGGTTTGGATTTATATTTATTAGACTTACTCTGAGTCTGTTTAGGTTTGACTGAAATATCAGTACTAGTTGGTTTAGACTCAGGTTTAATTTTATCATGAGTCTTCAACCTGTTAACCGTGATCCTCAATCCCTCGAAAATTTGGTCAAGAGTGAGAAACTCGGTATTATAATGTGAGCAGAGCTCTGTCAAGACATTTCGAGGTAATTTCCTCTGTAACAGTAACTTGATAGACCATTCTGAAGCAGGTATATCAACTTTAGTACCTAAGGCCTTTACTAGAGACTCTACTTCTAGTCTGAAGCTTTGAAGTGACTCTGGTCTACTATTTGGTGCATTCAGATCTAGCAATTGATAATAGAGGGTGGCTATACTTAACTCTTTGTTGCAATAGTTCAACTTCAGGAGTTTTATAGCTTCCTCATAATTACTCTCATCAAGAGTAAGGTTATGTATGACCTTTTTAGCCTCTCCTTGGAGAAGACCACGTAGGTATGATAATTTAGAAACCTTGTCTAGAGACGGCTTCTTATGGATGTGAACTTCAAAGGAAGTCCAAAAATTGTCCCAATTTTCTGTATCTAATCCTGAAAATGTAGGTAAGTCTAAAGTAGGTAAACGAACCTCTAGTAGTTGATTATTGAAGTGAGACTCAGTGTTACTGGTATTGGATCCAGATTGTTTTGCTAATTTAGATAGCCTGATAATTATATCTTGAGTCTCATCTTCATACTGGGAGATGTCGTCTACAATTTGACTTGCTTCCTCAGGATCAGTTTCTACAGTATTTAGCTGATCAAGGTAAGATTTACCTGCAGATCTGACTTGATCAAATTTCAGATCAGCCACTCTAACTGATGTCTCTAAGTGATAAGAGTCAATGGGAGTATCTTTAGTTAAGCCCTCAGCCTTGTTAATTAATCTGGTCAAATGACCTTTAAGGCCAATGTAGGTTCTCCTCAATTGCTCAGGAGTAGCCATGTTGGGCTTAGGTTCAAACTTCACAGTATTAGTATATGTATTACTAATGAAGCTTGGGTACTAGTTCATTAGTGGACAAGTAACATTAAATGTAGCCTAATTTAAGGTGGCTATTTATACTTTACCTCACTTGAGGTTGAATGTAATTACCTACCTAACAACAAATAGCTAGATATTTTGTGCACTGTCTGAACTTCACCATTAGTTCTCGTCCGGTTAGCTCATCTATATCACCATCAGAGTTAATGGAGATTATCCAGCAATACACAAAATAGATACACAAAATAATGCATACAAGAGAAATATTATGGAGACACTCCAATCAGAGTTATCTCAAAAATTAATCCCACCCTATTTAGGGTCAGCACAAATGGTATAATACATACACTACTGACTAGTTTAGGACTAGTCGTGATAATTCCTAACTAAGAACTATAAAGTTATTTAGTCTGGGCTTGTACCAAATTCAGCACAATCTCAGCCTAAATTCTACCTAATAACATTGGTAAAGATTATTGTGGTGCAGTAAGGTGAATATAGTTGTGCTGTATTTTTGGGGTTTTTGTTTTATAAGAGTGCTCTTGCACACACAGGTGAAACAATTATGTACAGTTAAGTTTGGCTTGCTAGCCACAGCCGTTTGTGATGGTTGATGGTGTTAATTAACTTGTCAACCACATGCACCCTAGACTCACCTGACAAGTGTACACCATCTCTGGTCAGGTTCTGTCTATAAGGTCTGGCTGTAAATTGGATATATGTGGCATCCAATCTCACTCGTTTTTTCAGCCTGAAATTTATGTACTTAGCAGCTCTCTGGTAGTATTCTGGGGTTACTCCCCAACAGTTATCTTGACTTGGTTGGCGAGGTTCCACTAATGTGAATACTACCGATTCACTGATGAGCTTGAAAGAAGAAATTATGGCTTTGAGGTGTTTGATCACCTCAGCTGGATGACGAGTGGGATGGATGTCATTACCACCTAAGTATATAATGGTTAGATGGTGAGGCCACTCTAACGCAGGTGTTAGTGTGGGGTTGTTATAAAAGTTATGAGCTGTTGCTCCTGGTGACCTAAAAATTCTCACCTCTGTGTGAGGTATAGGTCTAAGTGTTGTGGGTAATTGGCTATGACCCACTAAAGCTACCTTATACATGAGGTGAAAGTAGCAATATGTTAGTGTGATCTAGACTAACTGATGTGTTACACTGTTAGTTGACACAATTAATTAAATAGTTAGTCTAGCTTCTATCACACAAGGATTAGTGATTAATGATTAATATTTTAATTATAAATTTAATGCCTATCCGGTTCGATAAGGACCATAATGTGGGACATTTGGGGCTTGAATCTAATTATTTAAATATTAATGTAGTAAATTAAATTACGAAGGACCACCTGCTTTTATAGTAAAGAGGGAAAGTGAGAAATTATGATCATTAGATAATTCCTAGATGAACCAGTAACTATGGATAAAATACTAGAGAATATGATCATAGAAATAATTAATGGGCTGTATAATTAAATGAATCAAACCCTCAAACACCTACATTGGGGGGTTATTACTGGAACTCAGTCCGTCCAGGAACTAGTGTGGTTCGTTCACTAATCCAAGACATAATAATCTAATCCTATGAATTATTGAGAAACCAATGTCATTACCATTAATGGGAACATAGATTATGAGTATAATAATGATAATCACAATAAACACATGTTAATCCAAAAAGAGTTCTGCATGTAAATAATTCCAAATAATTAATAAAGGAATACAAAGGAATCTTAGCTTAATGACGATTCCTTTGTGTAAGTCACGATGCTTCCTCTGACTCTCCTGGGCTCGGCTGAATGACGAGTGGGATGGATTAACATGGGAGAGGACAGCGGGGAGAATTCTTCTTACGTGCTGCAAAATAAAGGTTTACAGTAGCAGTTAATGAAACTACTGAATCTCTATGTTCAAGAAATTAATATTAATAGGAGATAAAGGGTAATAACCTGTGGTTTGGTGTTGGTATACGTCGTCACGACAAATCACCCAGCTACAATTCTACACCCTAAGCGATGCATCAAATAAGGATAAGATACTTAGCTAATATGGGCCCTGTGTAAGTTTTAAGATTGCCGAAATTCGCGTCCCAGGCTCTGGCTTCACCTATCCTGGATAATGGCGCGCTTCACTGGACGGTCACGTGTAGTCAAAGAACCAGATTAAAAAGGTTCCCTATATTACACTGATACCAGTCGAAGATATTGTCTGCAAGGCCTTTCACGCCTCACAGTGGCAACTTTCTTCTGGAGGATGGATAACGTTTACCCTGATGACTGGGCAATGGCGTCTCCTCGTGAGCACGACGCGAACAGGTCCGCTCGAGAGCTTCCACACACGTGTACTGGTTTGCTCTCCTTCCCCGCTCCGCGTCTCGCGTTCATTAGACAAATTATTGTCATGAATATTAGTATTTCTCGCATTTGTGCTTGAAATGTTCGAGACAGGACGGGTTTATTATTTAGAAGAGGGAAATATTATTATTTGCCAGTTCAGTGATAGTAAATATATAATGGAGAGGAATTAATGTCTCTCCATGGCATTCACTTGTGACGTTAATTTTTATTACTAGATAACTGCTATGACTCTAACGCTCTATTCGGCTTTTAGTTGGAGGTCAATTTATCTGTAATTAATTATCACACAGAATGCTTTGGTTATAGAGAATCGAATTCAATTCTCAGATACATTGGATATAATGTGTTTATTGTAATGAAATCTGACGCAATACTGGCGTCGGGTGACGTGAGAATTCTAGCCTATTGTACAGATGAAATTATTACTACATGTGAATTCTACGTTGTGTTAATTCTACTTACTACAATAATTAGTAGAATTAGTAATAATTAATGAGAATACAACAGTGTTGTATTCGGTTTTGGAAATTTCCAACAAGTGTGTTGTACAGTGTGGGGGTCCTCTGTAGTCCAGTGTGTTGTATAGTGTGGGGGCCCTCAGTAGTATAGTGTGTTTTACAGTGTGGGGGCCCTCTGTAGTCCAGTGTGTTGTATAGTGTGGGGTGCTCAGCATTATAGTGTGTTGTACAGTGTGGGGTCCCTCAGTAGTATAGTGTTTACTAGTTGTGTTTTTTTACGGGGGTTGAGCTTTGCTCTTTCGGCCCGCCTCTCAACTGTCAATCAACTGTTTACTAACTACTTTTTTTTTTTTTTTCCACACCACACCCACACACACACACACACCCCCCAGGAAGCAGCCCGTGACAGCTGACTAACTCCCAGGTACCTATTTACTGCTAGGTAACAGGGGCATTCAGGGTGAAAGAAACTTTGCCCATTTGTTTCTGCCTCGTGCGGGAATCGAACCCGCGCCACAGAATTACGAATCCTGCGCGCTATCCACCAGGCTACGAGGCCCCCTGTGTGTGTTGTATAGTGTGGCGGCCCTCAGTAGTTCAGTGTGTTGTATAGTGTGGGGGGCCCTCAGTAGTCCAGTGTGTTGTATAGTGTGGAGCCCTCAGTAGTATAGTGTGTTGTACAGTGTGGGGGGCCCTCAGTAGTATAATGTGTTGTACAGTGTGGGGTCCCTCAGTAGTCCAGTGTGTTGTATAGTGTAGGGCCCTCAATAGTCCAGTGTGTTGTATAGTGTGGGGGCCCTAAGTAGTCCAGTGTGTTGTATAGTGTGGGGGCCCTAAGTAGTCCAGTGTGTTGTATAGTGTGGGGGCCCTCAGTAGTCCAGTGTGTTGTATAGTGTAGGGCTCTCAATAGTCCAATGTGTTGTATAGTGTGGGGGCCCTAAGCAGTCCAGTGTGTTGTATAGTGTGGGGGCCCTCAGTAGTCCAGTGTGTTGTATAGTGTGGGGGCCCTCAGAAGTCCAGTGTGTTGCATAGTGTGGGGGCCCTCAGTAGTCCAGTGTGTTGTATAGTGTGAGGGCCCTCAGTAGTTTAGTGTCGTTGAATAGTGTGGGGTCCATCAGTAGTCCAATGAGTTATATAGTGTGGGGGCCCTCAGTATTCCAGTGTGTTGTATAGTGTGGGGGCCCTCAGTAGTCCAGTGTGTTGTATAGTGTGGGGGCCCTCAGAAGTCCAGTGTGTTGTATAGTGTGGGGGCCCTCAGAAGTCCAGTGTGTTGTATAGTGTGGCGGCCCTCAGAAGTCCAGTGTGTTGTATAGTGTGGGAGCCCTCATTAGTCCAGTGTGTTGTATAGTGTGGGGGCCCTCAGTAGTCCAGTGTGTTGTATAGTGTGGGGTCCATCAGTAGTCCAATGTGTTATATAGTGTGGGGGCCCTCAGTATTCCAGTGTGTTGTATAGTGTGGGGGCCCTCAGTAGTCCAGTGTGTTGTATAGTGTGGGGCCCTCAGTAGTTTAGTGTCGTTGAATAGTGTGGGGGGCCCTCATTAGTCCAGTGTGTTGTATAGTGTGGGGGCCCTCAGTAGTCCAGTGTGTTGTATAGTGTGGGGGTCTCAGTAGTCTAATGTGTTGTATAGTGTGGGGGCCCTCATTAGTCCAGTGTGTTGTATAGTGTGGAGGCCCTCAGTAGTCCAGTGTGTTGTATAGTGTGAGAGGGCGCTTAGTAGTCCAGTGTGTTGTATAGCGTGGGGGCCACCCAGTAGTCCAGTGTGTTGTATAGTTTGAGGGCCCTCAGTAGTCCAATGTGTTGTATAGTGTGGGGGCCCTCAGTATTCCAGTGTGTTGTATAGTGTAGGGGCCCTCAGTAGTCCAATGTGTTGTATAGTGTGAGGGCCCTCAGTTGTCCAGTGTGTTGTACAGTGTGGGGGCCCTCAGTAGTCCAGTGTGTTGTATAGTGTGGGGGCCCTCAGTTGTCCAGTGTGTTGTACAGTGTGGGGGCCCTCAGTAGTCCAGTGTGTTGTATAGTGTGGGGCCCTCAGTAGTTTAGTGTCGTTGAATAGTGTGGGGGGCCCTCATTAGTCCAGTGTGTTGTATAGTGTGGGGGCCCTCAGTAGTCCAGTGTGTTGTATAGTGTGGGGGTCTCAGTAGTCTAATGTGTTGTATAGTGTGGGGGCCCTCATTAGTCCAGTGTGTTGTATAGTGTGGAGGCCCTCAGTAGTCCAGTGTGTTGTATAGTGTGAGAGGGCGCTTAGTAGTCCAGTGTGTTGTATAGCGTGGGGGCCACCCAGTAGTCCAGTGTGTTGTATAGTTTGAGGGCCCTCAGTAGTCCAGTGTGTTGTATAGTGTGGGGCCCTCAGTAGTTTAGTGTCGTTGAATAGTGTGGGGGGCCCTCATTAGTCCAGTGTGTTGTATAGTGTGGGGGCCCTCAGTAGTCCAGTGTGTTGTATAGTGTGGGGGTCTCAGTAGTCTAATGTGTTGTATAGTGTGGGGGCCCTCATTAGTCCAGTGTGTTGTATAGTGTGGAGGCCCTCAGTAGTCCAGTGTGTTGTATAGTGTGAGAGGGCGCTTAGTAGTCCAGTGTGTTGTATAGCGTGGGGGCCACCCAGTAGTCCAGTGTGTTGTATAGTTTGAGGGCCCTCAGTAGTCCAATGTGTTGTATAGTGTGGGGGCCCTCATTAGTCCAGTGTGTTGTATAGTGTGGAGGCCCTCAGTAGTCCAGTGTGTTGTATAGTGTGAGAGGGCGCTTAGTAGTCCAGTGTGTTGTATAGCGTGGGGGCCACCCAGTAGTCCAGTGTGTTGTATAGTTTGAGGGCCCTCAGTAGTCCAATGTGTTGTATAGTGTGGGGGCCCTCAGTATTCCAGTGTGTTGTATAGTGTAGGGGCCCTCAGTAGTCCAATGTGTTGTATAGTGTGAGGGCCCTCAGTTGTCCAGTGTGTTGTACAGTGTGGGGGCCCTCAGTAGTCCAGTGTGTTGTATAGTGTGGGGGCCCTCAGTTGTCCAGTGTGTTGTACAGTGTGGGGGCCCTCAGTAGTCCAGTGTGTTGTATAGTGTGGGGCCCTCAGTAGTTTAGTGTCGTTGAATAGTGTGGGGGGCCCTCATTAGTCCAGTGTGTTGTATAGTGTGGGGGCCCTCAGTAGTCCAGTGTGTTGTATAGTGTGGGGGTCTCAGTAGTCTAATGTGTTGTATAGTGTGGGGGCCCTCATTAGTCCAGTGTGTTGTATAGTGTGGAGGCCCTCAGTAGTCCAGTGTGTTGTATAGTGTGAGAGGGCGCTTAGTAGTCCAGTGTGTTGTATAGCGTGGGGGCCACCCAGTAGTCCAGTGTGTTGTATAGTTTGAGGGCCCTCAGTAGTCCAATGTGTTGTATAGTGTGGGGGCCCTCAGTATTCCAGTGTGTTGTATAGTGTAGGGGCCCTCAGTAGTCCAATGTGTTGTATAGTGTGAGGGCCCTCAGTTGTCCAGTGTGTTGTACAGTGTGGGGGCCCTCAGTAGTCCAGTGTGTTGTATAGTGTGGGGGCCCTCAGTTGTCCAGTGTGTTGTACAGTGTGGGGGCCCTCAGTAGTCCAGTGTGTTGTATTGTGTGGGGGCCCTCAGTAGTCCTGTATGTTGTATAGTGTTGGGGCCCTCAGTAGTCCAGTGAGTTGTATAGTGTGGGGGCCCTCAGTAGTCCAGTGTGTTGTATAATGTTGGGGCCGTCAGTAGTCCAGTGAGTTGTATAGTGTGCGGGCCCCCAGTAGTCTTGTGTGTTGTATAGTGAGGGGGCCCTCAGTAGTCCAGTGTGTTGTATAGTGTGGGGGCCGACAGTAGTCCAGTATTCACCTAGTTGCGTTTGTTGAGCTTTGCTCTTTCGGCCCGCCTCTTAACTGTCAATCATCTGTTTACTAACTATTTTTTTTCCACACCACACACACACAAACACCCCAGGAAGCAGCCCATGACAGCTGACTAACTCCTTGGTACCTATTTACTGCTAGGTAACAGGGGCATTCAGGGTGAAAGAAACTTTGCCCATTTTTTCTGCCTCGTCGGGAATTGAACCCGCGCCACAGAATTACGAGTCCTGCGTGCTATCCCCCAGGCTACGAGGCCCCCTTGTGTTGTATAGTGTGACCCAGTGAGTTGTATAGTGTGGGGGCCATCAGAAGTCCAGTGTGTTGTATAGTGTGGGGGGGCCCTCAGTAGTCCAGTGTGTTGTATAGTGTGGGGGGCCCTCAGTAGTCCAGTGTGTTGTAAAGTGCGGGGGGGCCCTCAGTAGTCCAGTGTGATCTATTGTGTTGGGAGCCCTCAATAGTCCAGTGTGTTGTATAGTGTGGGGGCCCTCAGTAGTGCAATGTGTTGTATAGTGAGGGTCCTCATCAGTCCAGTGTTGTATAGTGTAGGGGCCCCTCAGAAGTCCAGTGTGTTGTAAGTAGTGAAAAGTGCGACTAGAACTGCGCGCACCAGCTGTCAGGTGGGCCTAATAGGCCCAGGTGTGACAGCTGGTTGAGGTATGTAGGCCTTCCGGTATGTGGGGCGCTTTTTTCCGGGTGTTTGACATGCGCCGGACGCATGTGAGCGTCCGGTGTTTGGTTACACGGTCAGGGATGATGGGGGGTCATGTTGGGGGGGTAGGAGAGTATGTGGGCTATGTGGTATAGTATGGAATATGAGGAGAAGAATATGTGTATAAGAGTAGATGAATATGTATGGGTGTTTGCCATAGAGTTAATCCTGTGTGTGTGTAGATAATAGTTGATTAATAGATGAGTCTAAGCAATGCTATGTAGAGGGTGTGTGGAGGTGTGAGGGGTCCCAACATAGGTGGATATGTTGATGGGGTGGGGGAGGGGTGAGGGGAGCTTCCCCTCGGCGGGAGAGGGATGGAGGGTCATTGTGGTTGAGAAGCGAGAGTGGAATGTGTTTGCGGTTTTTTGATGGCCATTATTTTCTTCGAGCTATGCAGCTGTGTTTGGTGATGACCCATGAGGGTAATAGTTTGGCCATGCATGGCAGGAAGTGTGGAGGAGGAGGGTGAGAAAGAGAGAGCAGACACTTTTATGTTGTGAATGAGTATGAGCTAGCAGTTGGCAGAGAGGTGTGTTTTATGTAACAATGCACTTGTACATGTGACAGACCAGGACGGATGTGGTCCAATAGCCTTAATCGTTTTTCAAAGTCTACAGAGGGTGTGTACTGTCCACCGTTCAGTGGCTAACTGAAGAGTATTTCCAGTAGGTGTTTGAGTTATATTTTCCCCTCCCCCGCCCCACTCCCCCTCAGCTCCCCTTTGTCAGGGGACAAGCGACATCTATCATGGGTAATTTCACACTCCATGGGTCTGGAGGCCTGCTTTGAGAGAGTTTTGTCATAGCACACACCTCAGCCAGAATGTTTGCGTTTTCTCGCTAGTGAAAGAGAGAATATATGCGCCTTTTATAACATTCTTTACTGAATATTTTTACTTTTTTCTCACACAAGCAACCATATTGACGGTGCGCAATGACTGCCATTACTTCCTCCTACACGGGCAGAAGTGCCGGGGAATCCATTACCCACTGTGGTTTCGTTAAGGAAAGGGAGATGTAGCTACTGTCAGCGGTCCCCACCTGTTCCACTTACCATCCCCCTCACACTGGGGTGGGGGGGGGGGGGTGATGGCAATGGGATGTACCATCTCTCTCTCTCTCTCTCTCTCTCTCTCTCTCTACATAGTGAGAGAGGGACATAGCATTGAGCGTGGCAATGTTCTTTCTCAAAGGTGTGCCATGAGCTCAACATGCAAATTCCAAATGCAGACCTGGGCGGCTTCTCTCTTGGGAGTCTGACACACACTGATTAACAAGCTATCTGATTATTTATACAGCTTCTCTCTCTCTCTCTCTACATTATATGTGGGGCTTACATAGTGTGTTAAGAACTACCTACGTGATGCTAAACAGTCCAATCACACGAATCAGTCATATGGGCAGTAAAGGCTTGCAGAGACACATAAAGGGGTCCAGGACTGAACCTCCAATTCATTTTAGCTAAGCAAAATACAATCACGACGAGCTAGTTACAAAATTCAATATAAGTCGGCACATTGATTCTGAAGACTTGATCACTATCTACAATTTTTTGTTAATTGTGATCGCAACATCTGCTGTCTAAATAAATATCATTGAAATGTAAGAGTGTCTACTCAATCTCCATCATCTCTTCATCCTACACCAATTATTACTGTGCAGACCTTGTAACACACAACTGCGTTATCATAGCAAGACTCCTATCCTGAATGAGTGAAGCATCTTTCCGTCTCGTTAGGGTCTGACCTTCGTATCCCTCCCTAGCACGAGTTTTCATTCGCCATCGTCCTTCGCGCTCATCAGTCATTAGAGATCGTTCGACCCAGCAGAAAAAAAACAGAGACTGTTGACTGTGTGACAGTTTTAGCCCTCTGTAACACATTGTAACGTAACGCAAATAAACTTTCTGCAGTCCAAATAACATTATGACATAGTCCATCTTCATTACATCTCTTATCAATACTACTGTGTGATGGTTTTAGCGCTCTGTAACACATTGTAACGTAATGCAAATCAACTTTCTGCAGTCCAAATAACATTATGAAAGAATGACTTAGTCCATCTCCATTACATCTCTTATCAATATTACTGTGTGATGGTTTTAGCCCTCTGTAACACATTGTAACGTAAGGCAAATCAACTGTCTGCAGTCCAAATAACATTATGACTTAGTCCATCTCCATTACATCTCTTATCAAATATAAATATTACTGCGTGATGGTTTTAGCGCCACTCGATGTCTGTCTGTCTGTCCATCACGCGACTTGGTTAATGTTTTTGAAAACAAATGTGAAGCTTTGTAGTAGCATAGTAGGTGAAAAATATTGTTTATCATTCTCTTAACACGTTTTATTCAATAACTGGTAGGCATAACATAAGACACTTACATATTTATCTTGGTAAAACATAATAACTTTTAGACATAACATAAGACAGAATAACTGACAGACATAACATAAGACAGAAAAACTGGCAGACATAACATAAGCCAGAATAACTGACAACATAACACAGCATAATGCAGTCACATGGTGTTAGCATAGCGGGTGAAAAAGTAGTTTATCATTCTCTTAATACGTTTTATTCAATAACTGGTAGACATAACATAAGACAGAATAACTGCCAAACGTCTTCATTTTTTTCAACTATTATGAGTTGTTTTACATGTTTTTTTTAACACCAGGGCTAAGTGAGCCAGAGCTGTGTAGTAGTTGACCTCCCATTCAAGCTTTTCATCTTGATTCAAGCCATTACTGTCAATCATTCCCAACCCATAAGGAATTTTGACGCGCTTGATTGAATTATGTCGCTTAGTCATGCTTAAAATTTGATTAATGCATAATTTAAAGCTCCATCGTCGCTTGATCTTAGTATCGTTGCAGAGCCCCTCCATTATACAATCTTAATTCTCCCCCTCCTCACACTGTTCTAATAGAATTTTTTTGCTAACAGCATTATTTTCTATTGGTGGGTCTAAGCTATACCGGGTCACAATAGCTATAACATGTGGTATGCTTTCTGGTGCGGGAGCAGGAGAAAAGACTGCTCCTCCTACTTTGATGCGATCAGCCACTACCACATAGTTACTTAATGGTTGAATCGCGCGCTGTAGTCGTGTATAAGGATACCTTTCCCAGATCTCCAAGACATTCCTCCTGAATGGGCGTGAATTGAAGGAATATCATACACTATACAGTCACCAGGACGGAAGTCATCCGATGCTAGATAATCACCTTCTACTTTGCAGTCTTTAAGACAGGATAGCTTATTAAGCTATACCTTGAACACATCTTGTCAGTTTTTAAACACGAGTTTAATTATGTACAGTATAGAGTTACCATATACTCTTTTCATTCCTCTATTACATCTGTAAACATACGCAACTGTTTGTTAAAGTGGGAAGATAAACCCACATAAATATAAACCCAGTTAAAAGAGTATATTATTATTATTTCTATTAATAGCAAGCAAAGGAAAAATGGAAACAATAATAAATAAATAAAGTGAATAGTTTATATATTTCTAGTCTGCTGTTAAATCAATGAGTTCGATATCTCCTGTGAGGTCTGTTATAGGCACGGCTCTGCAAGGGGGT
The DNA here is from genome assembly GCF_040958095.1 of Procambarus clarkii. Taxonomy (NCBI): domain Eukaryota; kingdom Metazoa; phylum Arthropoda; class Malacostraca; order Decapoda; family Cambaridae; genus Procambarus; species Procambarus clarkii. Next base: position 21,366,548 of record NC_091153.1, read on the forward strand.
TTTGTAGTTTCACCTTCTGCTTCGACCACATCCGCGTTCAAATTGTTGTTCTTCATCCGACGATAAGCAGAGGCAACTCCTTCACTTAACTTATGTGTAAGCACACCGTGTGTAGGCAAAGCTGCTGGGATTGCATTGCTTGCAGAGTCAACCATCACAAATTTCAACCCGCGACGCTGGTAATGCTGCTCCAACTTCATCATTATGGGTAGATATTTCAGTCTCCATACTTCTTGATTGTAGCTCTTCCAATACTGACCGCAGCCCATCCCAAGTCCAAAAGGGAAAATTATGCGATTCATTTTATATTCTTCTTCTCTTCTTAAGATGACTGCAAAGGCCTTACGCAGAGATTTTGTAAACCAATAGCGTCTCATTTCTTCTGTATCCACTGTAAGCCACTGTAGTAGTGCGGGTCGGCAGCATATAATGTCTTGATTTTCTTCATCGACATGTTTAGGGGTGTAGATGAGTTCCCTCCAGCGTGATGTGTTATTAATCCGATGAGGTGAGGTAGATGAGGATCATCACCAATTCGATTGTTGAATTGAGGGGGTTCACCATAGACAATCTCTCCCAGCATGGCTCGGTCTCTTCTCTCTGCACGATTTTTGTAGGGTAGTTTGCTCCAATGAATGCGACCATAGGGATAACGAGTCCATAATTCTTCAACCACCCCACTCATTATCACGCTAGTGGCGTCCATATCGTAGATGATGCAGTCGGAGTAGGAGTACTCCGAAAAAGATGAAAGGCTGCCGGCTACAGTCATCAACATCTTATCTGATGAGTAGAGGAAATGAGTCGGAGAGTGGAGAGCCGCCACCCCTTTATACGGTTGTCCGAAGGTTAGCGGGTTTCCTGTTTTGTTTCGTCCCTGTTTCCCTGGGGCGGACTAAAATCACTTTGACGTTATAAGGTTTTAAACTCCCTTGCATATTTTGAATAATGGGGACGTAAGCACTTTCCCAGTCTACATCTTCACACCGACCTGACATACCTACACCCCAAGGGAGAATAACTTTCTTGATCTCCTGAGTATCTTCAATATACAATATGAGTTCTTCTAAAGATTTCGCCAAGTATAACAAGCGGTTTTCTTTCGTATCAGCACGCAAACCTTTAACCATAGAGTAATCTTTCGATTTATCGGTAATGGCTTGAGCAATATCATTCCTCTCAATAGGCTTCCCTAATCCATACTGAGTTGCCAAGGCTACTATGCTTGGTCCTTGACTGCCTCTGCTGATGTGAATGAATCCAGGTGTTGGACGGTCTTCTCTAATGCATCTCTTTATCTTGAGTTTATCTTGAGATGATTTCTTCAGTTTATCTTGAGATGATTTCGGGGCTTTAGTGTCCCCGCGGCCCAGTCCTCGACCAGGCCTCCAACCTCAGGAAGCAGCCCGTGACAGCTGACTAACTCCCAGGTACCTATTTACTGCTAGGTAACAGGGGCATTCAGGGTGAAAGAAACTTTGCCCATTTGTTTCTGCCTCGTGCGGGAATCGAACCCGCGCCAAAGAATTACGAGTCCTGTGCGCTATCCACCAGGATACGAGGCTCCTGGCCTCGAGCACTCTCGATTGTTAAATCCTCATCTGTCATGTATCCGTGATGGACTTCTACAGAATTCATTTTGGCTCTGGAGTTCATTTTTTTTCCCCAACGCGATATAGATGAAACACAGGGGTGTGATGAGTGGGCAGTAATGAATTAGTGGGATCTACCCCCCTTTTATTCCCCTCGGCGCGTGTGTGGCACACGCGCCTGCTCCCAGGATAGTTTCCAGTTAATGATTAACCACACTCCATAGCTGTGTATTTATATTATTTATTTATTTATTTATATATATATATATATACATATATATATATATATATATATATATATATATATATATATATATATATATATATATATATATATATATATATATATATATATATATATATATATATATATATATTAGTATATTTTGGTAGCAGTCTTTCCTGTAGACATATATTATTAAATATGACCGAAAAAGTAAGATTAATAATTCTAACACGAATTTTCTCAATCTTTCGTACATTACGCTTCACTGTTGGAGGTAAATCAAAAATCAATTCTCCAAAATTCATTTTTATTTCTAGTCTGACGCGACACGGGCGCGTTTCGTAAAACTTATTACATTTTCAAAGACTTTAGTTCACAAATACACAACTGAATAGAACTTACGTATCTCCGATTTTATATCTACATTTGAGTGAGGTGGAAGGGGTGATGTGGCATTAACACAAGACAGAACAAAATGTGGTATTAATAGGGTATTCATTTCATCAACACAAGACAGAACAAGAGTATTAATAGGGTATTAATTTCATCAACACAAGACAGAACACGAAGCAATGGATATTGAATAGAAGTGTTTGTAGAAAGCCTATTGGTCTATATTTCTTGATGCTTCTATATTGGAGCGGAGTCTTGAGGTGGGTAGAATATAGTTGTGCAATAATTGGCTGTTGATTGCTGGTGTTGACTTCTTGATGTGTAGTGCCTCGCAAACGTCAAGCCGCCTGCTATCGCTGTATCTATCGATGATTTCTGTGTTGTTTACTAGGATTTCTCTGGCGATGGTTTGGTTGTGGGAAGAGATTATATGTTCCTTAATGGAGCCCTGTTGCTTATGCATCGTTAAACGCCTAGAAAGAGATGTTGTTGTCTTGCCTATATACTGGGTTTTTTGGAGCTTACAGTCCCCAAGTGGGCATTTGAAGGCATAGACGACGTTAGTCTCTTTTAAAGCGTTCTGTTTTGTGTCTGGAGAGTTTCTCATGAGTAGGCTGGCCGTTTTTCTGGTTTTATAGTAAATCGTCAGTTGTATCCTCTGATTTTTGTCTGTAGGGATAACGTTTCTATTAACAATATCTTTCAGGACCCTTTCCTCCGTTTTATGAGCTGTGGAAAAGAAGTTCCTGTAAAATAGTCTAATAGGGGGTATAGGTGTTGTGTTAGTTGTCTCTTCAGAGGTTGCATGGCTTTGTTGATGAAATTAATACCCTATTAATACTCCTGTTCTGTCTTGTGTTGATGAAATTAATACTCTATTAATACCACATTTTGTTCTGTCTTGTGTTAATGCCACATCACCCCTTCCACCTCACTCAAATGTAGATATAAAATCGGAGATACGTAAGTTCTATTCAGTTGTGTATTTGTGAACTAAAGTCTTTGAAAATGTAATAAGTTTTACGAAACGCGCCCGTGTCGCGTCAGACTAGAAATAAAAATGAATTTTGGAGAATTGATTTTTGATTTACCTCCAACAGTGAAGCGTAATGTACGAAAGATTGAGAAAATTCGTGTTAGAATTATTAATCTTACTTTTTCGGTCATATATATATATATATATATATATATATATATATATATATATATATGACAATGTCAGACCACGAAGGAAAAATGAAACATGAAATTTCCTTAAGTACTTTCGTATATTAAATACATCTTCAGAAGGTCTTCATCTTTAATATACGAAAGTACTTAAGGAAATTTCCTGTTTCATTTTTCCTTCGTGGTCTGACATTGTCACATTCTTAATCACGTGTTTATTTTCGTGATATACACACATATATATATATATATATATATATATATATATATTATTAAATATGACCGAAAAAGTAAGATTAATAATTCTAACACGAATTTTCTCAATCTTTCGTACATTACGCTTCACTGTTGGAGGTAAATCAAAAATCACTTCTCCAAAATTCATTTTTATTTCTAGTCTGACGCGACACGGGCGCGTTTCGTAAAACTTATTACATTTTCAAAGACTTCACAAATACACAACTGATTAGAACTTGCGTTTCCCTGATTTTATATCTACATTTGAGTGAGGTGGGAAGGGTGATGTGGCATTACATTTGAGTGAGGTGGGAAGGGTGATGTGGCATTAACACAAGACAGAACACTAGGGGATATTAATTGGGTATTAAAAGTATCAACACAAGACAGAACAGAAACAATGGGTATTGAATAGAAGTGTTTGTAGAAAGCCTATTGGTCCATATTTCTTGATGCTTCTATATTGGAGCAGAGTCTTGAGGTGGGTAGAATATAGTTGTGCAATAATTGGCTGTTGATTGCTGGTGTTGACTTCTTGATGTGTAGTGCCTCGCAAACGTCAAGCTGCCTGCTATCGCTGTATCTATCGATGATTTCTGTGTTGTTTACTAGGATTTCTCTGGCGATGGTTTGGTTATGGGAAGAGATTATATGTTCCTTAATGGAGCCCTGTTGTTTATGCATCGTTAAACGCCTAGAAAGAGATGTTGTTGTCTTGCCTATATACTGGGTTTTTTGGAGCTTACAGTCCCCAAGTGGGCATTTGAAGGCATAGACGACGTTAGTCTCTTTTAAAGCGTTCTGTTTTGTGTCTGGAGAGTTTCTCATGAGTAGGCTGGCCGTTTTTCTGGTTTTATAGTAAATCGTCAGTTGTATCCTCTGATTTTTGTCTGTAGGGATAACGTTTCTATTAACAATATCTTTCAGGACCCTTTCCTCTGTTTTATGAGCTGTGGAAAAGAAGTTCCTGTAAAATAGTCTAATAGGGGGTATAGGTGTTGTGTTAGTTGTCTCTTCGGAGGTTGCATGGCTTTTCACTTTCCTTCTTATGATGTCTTCGATGAAACCATTGGAGAAGCCGTTATTGACTAGGACCTGCCTTACCCTACAGAGTTCTTACAGAGTTCTTACCCTCTCCACCTACAGAGTGGTGGAGAGGGTTAAGGCGTACCTGTTATGCCAGTTGCTGGAAGGCTTCTGTGCTGGCTAGGGTTCGAGTCTTCTGGTGGGAAAGTGTTCTAAAGTTGTATACTTGACTCTCGTGTTTAGGAGAGTTGTGCCTTAAGCAGAGACACTGTGTCTTCCCATATTAACAGGGACTTGATGAAATTAACGTATAAATGACCCCTCACTTGCTCTGGTGCTCTTGGGAGGTGTTGATCTTTGGGGTATTTAAATACTCCGAAATTACCATCTCTTTTAAGGGTCTGAGCAGGTGGTGGAGAGGGTTAAGGCGTACCTGTTATGCCAGTTGCTGGAAGGCTTCTGTGCTGGCTAGGGTTCGAGTCTCCTGGTGGGAAAGTGTTCTAAAGTTGTATACTTGACTCTCGTGTTTAGTAGAGTTGTGCCTTAAGCAGAGACACTGTGTCTTCCCATATTAACAGGGACTTGATGAAATTAACGTATAAATGACCCCACACTTGCTCTGGTGCTCTTGGGAGGTGTTGATCTTTGGGGTATTTAAATACTCCGAAATTACCATCTCTTTTAAGGGTCTGAGCAGGTGGTGGAGAGGGTTAAGGCGTACCTGTTATGCCAGTTGCTGGAAGGCTTCTGTGCTGGCTAGGGTTCGAGTCTCCTGGTGGGAAAGTGTTCTAAAGTTGTATACTTGACTCTCGTGTTTAGGAGAGTTGTGCCATATATATATATATATATATATATATATATATATATATATATATATATATATATATATATATATATATATATATATATATATATATATATATTATTTAATAAACGTGGATTATAGTCCATTCTAGCAGTAAGATAGATGTAATACTATAATCTCAACAAAGAGGTTTTATATAGAGTTTGCACCATGCTACGATTTTTTCTAAGTTGAGGAGAGCTTGGTATATTCCTTCACAACTCGTTCACTATAGAAATTAGTCTAAAGCGGTGCTGTATATATATATATATATATATATATATATATATATATATATATATATATATACATATATATATATATATATATATATATATATATATATATATATATATATATATATTGTGACGATAATCTCCTTCAAGAGATTGAGCCTGCTCTTCCCTCCATAATTACGTCTTCACAATTATATAAAAAGACTATGGAAGAAATGTCCAACAACGACAACAACACCAGCAAGGCTTGCCAGGGTGAGCAGAAACGTATGCAGCCAGCCACCTGTTCGAACTCCAACCACCAAACTACCCGTTGATCGCTACGGCTCCGCTGATTGGTCGCCGGTCTGGCTGCACCTGCCTCGCCCCCCCCAATACTACCTGATGTCTGGGGTCGCCCCAACATCAGTCCTCAGAATGTTCAGTGCTTTCGTAGCCAGCACTCCTCCCAGCTAGACGTTAGCGTGTACTGAGAGAGGTGGTGGCTTTAAGCCAATATTCCAGCACCTCCCACTTAACTTTGTGTTGCACTTCTTATTATTTTGCTTTAACGTAACTTTTCATTGTGTCATTTAAGTATTCTTATTATTTTGATTCATTGATTTTATTATAAGAATTTGTTTGTGCATTTTATTCATGTTTTGATTTATTTAACGTAATTAAAATTTCATTGTTAAAGTTTACTTGTGTTTTGTGTGTCTTCTCCTTACCATACCACAGACGAAGTTCCAGTTTTTCTATTTTTTTTTTATAACTATGTGACGAGGCCATACCCCTAGCCTTAAACAGCCGAACACCAACGCGTTACCGTCACAAGTTATATGGGGGCCTGTCCGGGATCTTCACTCAGGTACTGGTGCCAAGTGGTAATTTATGGTAAGCGTATTTAACTTTGTTAACGTAGCTTTACTATTTTTCATTCAATTTCATTTTTTATAAGGTGCGGTGTATTGTGCATTACGAGAGTAACATATAGTGAAGGTGAGACAACTTTGGATTACGTGGTGACTGTAGGCCTCAGTCATACTCTTAATTGGTCATCTCTCCCTCCATGTTATTACTCGTATTTACCATCTATGTCCCTTGAATATTTCTCATTCTGACAGATCATCATATTGGTACCCTGGTACTGTGGTCTGCCCCGGGTCAAGAGTACCCAATCTTCTGCAATCTGACTGTAGGAGGACAAAGAGGGCCATAGTTCCTCTAGCTCGAACTTTAGTTGCTGAATTGGGACCTCAGCAGCAGTTCTCGTCACCAGTTGACACCTCGCACCCCTACACGTCAGTCAGAGATGATGATACATACAACGGTAGGGAATTAGCTTATTTTTTCAGAGCACAAAAGTTCGCTAATTCTGTAAGTATCATATTAAATTCAGTAGGAAAAACTTGCTTTATGTCCTATAGAGACTTGGCAAGGTATGCCTACATCCTTGGACTACCAATTTTACTTTTGAAGCATTTAACTGTTTCATTTGTTTTCGAAACTCTGTTTCATTTGTTAGTAGGATTTTCTTGCCCTTATTCTCTTACATGAGTACCGGGTACAAGATTTCCTGCGCCCTTGATTTAATTTAATCATTTAATATCTTTCACTTAACGTTAATTGTTAAAGATCACACAGGATAGGTACCAGTTGCCACGTTGTCCTGTTTCTGACATTTCACTACTGAACATTCGTGTACCTTTATTTGCTAATTTCACCATGTTTCGTCTCCAAACTTTCCGTGCAAATCCAGCAGGTGAAATAGGGACTTTAAGTCGTGCCAAGAGGACTGAATTACAAACTCTTGCACATGAGTATCAACTAGAAGTTCCCTACCAAGCCAACAAAAATGACCTACACAACCTGTTGCTGGATTACTATTTAGAGCAAGGTAAGACTCTGAAACTCATGAAACTTACTATATTGCAGATAAAACTGATTTGGCAACGCTGAAACTCAAACTAGAGCTGGCCAAGATTGAACGTGAGCAGCAAAGGGAAGCCCTCGAACAACAAGAACGAGCTGCTGCCATACGAAGAGAAGAACAAGAACGCGAAGCTGCTTTGAGGAGGGAAGAACAAGAACGAGAAATCACCCTCAGAGAACGTGAAGCTGCCTTGAGGAGAGACGAACAAGAACGTGAGGTTGCACTACTCCAGGAGCGGGAACGAGTACAGCTTGAAACCAAACGACGCGAGTTGGAGATGCAACGCGAACATGACAAGCAACAAGCGACTCTGGCTCTAGAGTGTCGTCAACGCGAAATCTCCTTGGAAACTTCCCACTTCACTCAACGCCAACAAGCTACTGCCAATCTTCCCGTCAGTTTTAATATATCACATGCAAGTAAGTTAATGCCATCCTTTGTAGAAGCAGAAGTTGATGTGTTCTTTACCACCTTTGAAACCCTTGCTAATCAACTCAGTTGGCCTGTCAACCAATGGGCCACACTTCTCAGAGTCCATCTTACAGGTAGAGCTGCAGTCACACTCAGTACTTTGGCGTCTGAGAATGACTACTACACTCTGAAACAAGCAGTGTTGGACGCCTACCTCCTCTCTACTGAAAGTTATAGAAGGAAATTCCGTGACCACCTGAAGGCAAGTACCACTACCTTCCTCGAGTTTGCTAACACGAAACGGAGGTATTTCATGAAATGGCTGGAAGCAGCACATGTCTCTACTTTTACAGAACTCGTCAACCTGATGCTTGTTGAAGAATTCTTGAGACGTGTGCCGCCTCCTGTCCGCCTCTACTTAGCAGATAAAGAAGAAACCGACTACCTGAAGTGTGCTAAGTCGGCTGACACTTACAGCCTCATCCACCGGCTGACACCTGAACCATCCTCCAGTAAGAAGTCGTGGTACAGTTACGAGAAGGTGAGCCCCGATCAAGCTGGTTCACAACTGTACTGCAAGTATTGTAGACTCTATGGACATACCATAGACAAGTGTGGTAAGTCTCAATACAAGGGAACCACTGACCAACAAAGACCCAAACCAACTCCTCCTAAGTCCGGTAAGCCTGTGATGAATGTTGGTGTTGATGTTAATGATCTTTCTCTTTTCAATAACCACCTGTATACTGGAACTGTCTCTGCCAACGGTTCAAATCCGGAGGGACGTTTCAAATTGAAGATCTTGAGGGACACAGCGGCTCTACAATCGATCATCTTGAAGTCGGCTGTGCCCAACATCGTCTACACCGGGGAAACAGTCTTCATCACTGACCTCACTGCTACCACTCCATACCCTCTCGCCAGAGTCCACCTGGATTGTCCCTACGTGAACGGGGAAGTCCAAGTCGCCGTCAGGGAAAAGCCTTTTCCCATGCCTGGAGTGCAACTTCTCCTAGGCAACGACTTGGCAGAAGACCTGCAACCGACCAACCTGATCGTCATGGACAAACCCCAGGTGTGTAACTCTGTGCCAAGTAACCCTATTCTTGAGTATGTTCCAGCAGAGGTTCAAGAGAGTGATGAAGTTTCTCCTCCGGTTCTCGTGACCACCCGTGCACAAGCCGCACGTCCACAGCCAGCTGACTCTACTGCTACCGCTGTCCCTCAAGACCCTCAGAAACTACCCCCGCATCTGACCAAGTTGGAGTTCCGTAAGTTGCAGAGGGAAGATCTTACTTTAACACCATTGTTTTTCCAGGCTGAGACTCAATCCGACAGTATTCCTGGGTTCTTCCTAGAGAACGACTTGCTCTACCGCAGATATAGACCCAGTAAACTGAAGGAGGAGGACGATTGGGCCAACACCGAACAACTTGTGATTCCCACCAGCCTGCGGCCCACTATTCTACACCTGGCCCACGGAGCATTCTCCCACTACGGCTTCAACAAGACTTACCATGGGATTCGTCAAGACTACTACTGGCCAGGTATGGTAAACAACGTCAAACAGTACGTAAAACAGTGTCATACATGTCAGATGGCAGGCAAACCGAACGTCTCCATTCCCAGAGCACCACTGATTCCCATACAGGTGCCTGCGGAACCTTTCCACAGACTCATAATAGACTGTGTTGGTCCTTTACCTCGGACCAGTTCAGGTAACGCCTACATCCTAACCATCCTGTGTCCTACCACCAGATTTCCCATAGCAGTTCCAGTGAAGAACATCACGGCTGCTACGGTTATCAAACATCTATTGAAGATCTTCACTCAATACGGATTTCCCAGGGAGATTCAAAGTGACTGTGGCACCAACTTCACCAGTGATCTCTTCAAAAGGACACTGGAGGAGTTCAACATCAAACAGGTATTGTCCAGCCCCTATCATCCTGCTTCACAGGGTTCTCTTGAACGTAGTCATCAGACCATCAAAGCACTCTTGAAAAAGTTTTGTAGTGAAACCACAAAGGATTGGGATAAGCAGATTGACCTAATAATGTGTATTTTCAGAAGTCTCCCCAATGAGTCCCTAGGAGTATCTCCTTATGAGATGCTCTACGGCCGTAAGTGCCGTACTCCCCTTAAGGCTTTCAAAGACTCTCTCAGAGATGCCACCTTCAGTGAGCATCAGAATGTGCCCCAGTTTCTTCAAAACCTTCAACACATTCTAGAGAGAGTCCACCGCTTTGCCCATGATAATCTATTGAAAGCCCAGGTGAGAATGAAGACTCATTACGACCAGACCAGCAAAGTAAGAAAATTCAAGCCGGGAGACTTCGTCCTTGCTTATTTCCCTATCCCAGGTTCACCTTTACAGAACAGATTTTCAGGACCCTACTGCGTCAAAGAGTGCAGGAATAATAATAATTATGTGATAGAGACTCCAGATAGGCGGCGGAAGACCCAGCTGTGCCACGTCAACCTCCTGAAGCAATATAATGGTACTCCTCCCACTGTCTTGACTAACTATTCCACATTCACAGAACCCTACATCCACAGTGAGACCTTCCCAGCTTCTCCTCCCGAAAGCACTGACAAGGAGTCAGCGCTTTCTAATTCCGAAATCCTTAATGATCTTCCCAAATACTTTCAGGATAATCATAGTGCACCTCTCGTCAAGATCTTCAGAGAACATCAAGAGTTGTTCAGAGATGATCCCCAAGAGTGTAATGTTACCCAGCACGACATCCAACTGCTCCCCGACACCCGGCTGATTCGTCAACCCTTCTACCGAATCAGCCCAAGCAAGAAGGAAGTCATGCGTGCTGAGGTGCAATACCTCTTGGATCATGGACTGGCTACACCTTGTGAGTCCCCCTGGGCCTCGCCCTGTATCTTGGTGCCCAAACCCCAAGGTAAGGTGCGGTTGTGCACTGACTATCGTAAACTGAACTCTGTCACTGTCAAGGATGCTTACCCCTTGCCAAGGATAGATGACATCCTTGATGCCATTGGTAGTGCCCAGTACTTGTCCCAAGTGGACTTGCTTAAGGGGTACTATCAAGTGTGTCTAACGGAGCGCGCTAAAGAGATATCTGCTTTCATCACTCCTTTTGGACTTTTCAGATATGAACGCCTTCCTTTCGGACTATGTAATGCCCCGGCCACCTTTCAAAGAGCTGTCAACCGTGTCATCCAGGGCTTGGATAACACATACGCCTACCTGGACGATATCGTCGTAGCCTCCAACTCCTGGAGTGAACATCTGCTCCAGCTGCGACGTCTGTTCTCCAAGCTCCTGACAGCCGGCCTCACCATCAACCTGGGCAAGTCCACTTTCGCGAAAGGTAAAGTGCGTTATCTGGGTCATGTTATTGGGAGTGGCAGCATAGCTCCGTTAGACTCACACACTCAAGCCATCCTACAGTATCCACAGCCTACCACCAGGAAGCAGCTCCTGCGCTTCCTTGGTCTTGCCTCTTACTACCGTAGGTTTGTGAGGAATTTCAGTACAGTCGCCACACCTCTAATTCTATTAACCAGTCCCAAGCAACGGTATAATTGGACCATGCAGCAAACCGTTGCTTTTGAACAACTCAAATTCCTCCTCTGTTCTAACCCCATTCTCGCCTCTCCAGATATCACCAAGCCTTTCGTCCTTCATGTCGACGCCAGTGGTACCGGCGTTGGTGGTGTCCTGATGCAACAACGAGGCGAGGAAGTTCTACCTGTCAGCTACTACAGCTACAAACTGAAACCACACCAGAGGAACTACAGCACTATTGAAAAGGAGCTACTATCCATCGTCCTGAACCTCCAACACTTCGCTCCGTACCTACAAGGCGCCAGGTCTACCACCATCTTCTCAGACCACAACCCTCTCCGCTTCCTACATCAAGCCCAATTCACCAACCAGCGTCTTCTACGATGGGCTCTGTATTTACAAGACTTCAACCTGGAGATCCGCTATATCAAGGGTTCTGACAACACCATAGCCGATGCCCTCTCCAGAGTTTATGAAGTAGAAGCGACTCCATCCATTACTCCACCACATAACGACGTACTTCTTCCAGAACCGCAGGCTTCGGGGGAGAGTTGTGACGATAATCTCCTTCAAGAGATTGAGCCTGCTCTTCCCTCCATAATTACGTCTTCACAATTATATAAAAAGACTATGGAAGAAATGTCCAACAACGACAACAACACCAGCAAGGCTTGCCAGGGTGAGCAGAAACGTATGCAGCCAGCCACCTGTTCGAACTCCAACCACCAAACTACCCGTTGATCGCTACGGCTCCGCTGATTGGTCGCCGGTCTGGCTGCACCTGCCTCGCCCCCCCCAATACTACCTGATGTCTGGGGTCGCCCCAACATCAGTCCTCAGAATGTTCAGTGCTTTCGTAGCCAGCACTCCTCCCAGCTAGACGTTAGCGTGTACTGAGAGAGGTGGTGGCTTTAAGCCAATATTCCAGCACCTCCCACTTAACTTTGTGTTGCACTTCTTATTATTTTGCTTTAACGTAACTTTTCATTGTGTCATTTAAGTATTCTTATTATTTTGATTCATTGATTTTATTATAAGAATTTGTTTGTGCATTTTATTCATGTTTTGATTTATTTAACGTAATTAAAATTTCATTGTTAAAGTTTACTTGTGTTTTGTGTGTCTTCTCCTTACCATACCACAGACGAAGTTCCAGTTTTTCTATTTTTTTTTTATAACTATGTGACGAGGCCATACCCCTAGCCTTAAACAGCCGAACACCAACGCGTTACCGTCACAATATATATATATATATATATATATATATATATATATATATATATATATATATATATATATATAACATAAATATATATATATAGGAGGGGTACCACCTCTGGTGCAAGTGTAGGGACCGATAGCCTCGGAGAAGAAAATAAAGAGTACTCAGAGAAGACCTTGTGGATCCTCACTGAACACTTTGATATTTTCTTCTCCTACCACCCCTATTCTTTTGTTAAGTGTGTATATTTATCTAACTTTATTTGAAAATGTCATTACACAAAAAAAGTTACAATATTGATTACATGCAGGGTACAAGGCTGCTTGTCACAAGTTGAACAGCTCCTCAGATGGTGGGCAGGAACCGTGGATGCAGTGAGCATTTCCTCTCTGGATTGCCACACTAAGGCGCTGAAAAAGAAAACTGGCAGCTCTAGGGTCTCTAGTTGTTTCGATTAGCTTAGACCCCAACTCCTTCAAAAAGCTAGCAGCACTTTTACCCCAGGCACCAAGTGTCTCTGAGGCAATGGGGACAAAATTGTAGTGGTGCTCAAGGTCTCTGTATTTAATATATATATATATATATATATATATATATATATATATATATATATATATATATATATATATATATATATATATATATATATATATATATTGGTGTATACTGGCAGCAGGTTTTCTTTCAAACATGTTTCATTGAATATGACCGCATATTCTGTATTTATTATTTTCTGGTTTAGGGCTTCTATCCCTCTAACTATTTTCTTAGCATCAGGGCTTAATTGAAATAGGAGTTCTCCAAAACTCATTTTCGTACTTTTAAGGTGAAGAAAAGAAGTGATTTACTATAGAGTGTATTACACTAATTTGTATAATTTGCACGACGTTTCGAACCTCCATGGTTCATTCTCAAGTGAACAGATCTTACAAAACTAGTTGATTTTATACCCGCATTAGGTCAGGTGATAATACAATGAAGGTGAAAACATGGGGGGATACATAAGGGATAAACATAGGGGCTGCAGAAGGCTTATTGGCCCATACGAGGCATCTCCTATCCAAACACAAAGATTAATCCAGTGTAATTGGCCTGTTATGTTGGACATTGTCTTCTGTGTTGGCATCGATATGTTCTTGTCTTGTCCTTACTCTCATGGTGGGTAGAGTAAATAGTTCCGTGATTTGGGTGTTCATGGTAGGTCGCTCTATTCTTATGTGAATTGCCTCAAGAATTTGTAATCTTCTTGAATCTTGGGTTTTGTCTATTATGCAAGTATTCTTGTTCAACATTTCTCTTGTTAGAGTGATGTCATGGGCTTGTCTCATGTGATTAATAGGGGCACCAGATTGAAGATGGCATGTCAAACGCCTCGTCAGCTTGGTCGACGTCATACCTTTGTACTTACATTGAAGGTTACATCCTTCGTGGGGGCAAGTGTACATGTATACAACGCTTGACTGCTGTAGAGGGTTCTCCGTCGGCTTCGGGCTGTTTTTGATAAGGAGTTCGGAAGTCTTCTTGGTTTTGTAGAATATTATCAGGTTTATGTTTTGGTTAGGAGTAGTGCTTTTTACTCCTTTACGGATTATTTCTTTCATTATTCTTTCCTCTTTTATATGTTCACTGTGCATGGTTGATTTGTAATATAATTTTATTGGGGGTGTTGTGGTTTCTGTTCTAGGTTCTGAATTATACCAACGGTCCAAGTGTCTTCTTATAGCAGCGTTTATTTCCGCGTTGCTATATCCGTTGTTCACCAATACCTGAGTTACTCTTTCAAACTCTCTACTCACGTTGCTCCATTCAGAGCAGTGGGTAAGCGCTCGACGAATATAAGCATTGAGAACACTGGCTTTGTATCTTTGGGGGCACTCACTTCTACCGTTCAGGCATAATCCTATGTTGGTGGGCTTGGTATATACGTTGGTGCTTAAAGAGGTTCCTGTTTTTGTTATTAGTACATCCAAGAATGGCAGACTGTTATTTTCACTATTTTCATGTGTAAATCGGAGTACTGACTCTCTCTCTAGGTGTCTTTTTAGGTCAATTAGTTCATCTGAGTCTTTTACTATTACGAATATGTCATCTACATAACGGCAGTATACAGTTGGTTTTTGTCTGCTACTGAAGACCCTATCTTCGATGGTTCCCATATAAAAATTAGCAAATAAAACTCCTAAGGGGGAGCCCATTGCTACTCCGTCTATTTGTAAATACATGTCTCCTTGTGGACTGATGAAAGGGGCTTCCTCTGTACATGCTTCGAGAAGACTTTTCAAGTGTGGCTCAGGTATGTCTAATTTGGGGGTGCTCTCGTCTCTGTATACTCTGTCCAGTATCATTCCTATGGTTGTGTCGACTGGGACGTTGGTAGAAAGGGATTCAACGTCCAGGGAAGCGATGATTCCATCGGGCTGGGTAGATTTGATCAATTCTAGGAAATCTGCTGATGATTGTAGACTAAACTTACTTGGAGTGTATGGAGTTAGGAGTTCATTGAGTTTCTTTGCCAGGTGATAAGTTGGGGTTGGTATTTGGCTGATTATAGGGCGTAGTGGGTTACCTGGTTTATGCGTCTTAACATTGCCGTAGGCATATCCTAAGCCATAGTCGCCTTGAAGTTTATTGAAATGCACACTACCTTTCTTTGCGTTGATTGCTGTAATTGTTTTGTTTACTTTCCGCTTAAGGTCTTCTACGGGGTTCCTCGTGATTCGTTGAAATTTGGAGTCGTCACTTAGGATGTCGCTAATTTTGTTCATGTATTCATGGGTAGGAATCAATACATATGCTGCTGTTTTGTCGGCTTTTCTTATTGTTACGTCTTTCAGATTTTTTAGTTGTTTCGCTGCTTCTTTGAGTCGTGGGGTTAAGATTGTAGATGAATATGTTCCTCGTTTTTTCCCTGCTTCTGCAAGTAGTTCAGCTTGAAGTGTGTCAGTGGTGATGACTTTTTTGTTGTCTTCTAGCTTATGGATATCGTCCAGAAGCATTTCGATTTCCAGGCGTTTTTGATGCATCTTTGGTTTAGATAAGAATTGACAATTTAGACCAAGATTTAAGAGGTCTCGTTGGTCCTGGGTAAGATCATAAGAAGTCAGGTTAAAGTAGCCATCTTTAGGACGAGGGATTTTTAGCTGTCCACCGTTTAGGGATGTTAACTTACGGAGTGTCTTTGTTTCTACAAGAGTTTTATGTTGTTGTTTCAGGTTAAATAGTTCACTGTTGATGGTTTGCTTGAGTTGGATAGGGATGTCGTACTGGGTCCATTTGTTTAACAGATGCTCAGCCTGCTCTGTAAAGGTTTGGAGGGCTTCCTTCTTCTTGTTTAGTTGATGCCGAATGAGCTCTTGCCTATACCTATAGGTAAACTCTGTATTGCGGACTGCTGGGTCATGTGGGTTTATATTGGTGTATACTGGCAGCAGGTTTTCTTTCAAACATGTTTCATTGAATATGACCGCATATTCTGTATTTATTATTTTCTGGTTTAGGGCTTCTATCCCTCTAACTATTTTCTTAGCATCAGGGCTTAATTGAAATAGGAGTTCTCCAAAACTCATTTTCGTACTTTTAAGGTGAAGAAAAGAAGTGATTTACTACAGAGTGTATTACACTAATTTGTATAATTTGCACGACGTTTCGAACCTCCATGGTTCATTCTCAAGTGAACAGATCTTACAATACTAGTTGATTTTATACCCGCATTAGGTCAGGTGATAATACAATGAAGGTGAAAACATGGGGGGATACATAAGGGATAAACATAGGGGCTGCAGAAGGCTTATTGGCCCATACGAGGCATCTCCTATCCAAACACAAAGATTAATCCAGTGTAATTGGCCTGTTATGTTGGACATTGTCTTCTGTGTTGGCATCGATATGTTCTTGTCTTGTCCTTACTCTCATGGTGGGTAGGTATGACGTCGACCAAGCTGACGAGGCGTTTGACATGCCATCTTCAATCTGGTGCCCCTAGGAATCACATGAGACAAGCCCATGACATCACTCTAACAAGAGAAATGTTGAACAAGAATACTTGCATAATAGACAAAACCCAAGATTCAAGAAGATTACAAATTCTTGAGGCAATTCACATCACAGGTCAACAAATTGATCGAAACTGTGAACGCCAAGAAATCCGTTCAAACAAAGCATTGGCAAAGAATTATAGACCAGTTGCACTAACATCGCACATAATAAAAGTATTTGAGAGATTGATTAGGAGTCAGGTCACCAATTTCATGAAGACCAATGACCTTCACAACCCAGACCAACATGGATTTCGAGCGGAAAGATCGTGCCTCTCACAGCTACTTGAGCACTACGACAAAGTCACTGAGGCATTAGAGGAAAAACAGAATGCTGATGTGATATACACGGACTTCGCAAAGGCTTTCGATAAATGTGACCATGGCGTGATAGCACACAAAATGAAGTCAATGGGAATAACCGGTAAAGTAGGACCCTGGATACTCAGTTTTTTGTCAAACAGGACTCAGCGAGTAACGGTCAACCATATAAAATCTAGTCCAAGTGCAGTTAAAAGCTCTGTACCTCAGTGTACATTCCTTGCACCGCTGCTTTTGTGTTATTTTCATATCAGATATCGACAAAAATACAAGTCACAGCTTCATATCATATTTTACAGATGACACAAAAATCAATATGAAAATTCCCTCTGCTGAAGACATTGACAAACTACAAGCAGATATTAATAAAGTTTTCGAGTGGGCATCAGAAAATTACATGATATTTAACAGTGATAAATTACAGGCACAAAGGTTCGGTAAAAATGAGGACCCTAAACATAATACTAGGTACGAGACGCAATCAAATCTGCCCATAGTAGGAAAGCAGCAAGTAAAGGATTTGGGAATAATGATGTCTGACGACCAAACGTTTAGGGAGCATAACCAAGCAAATATTGCGTCTACGAAAATATTATTGGATGGATTACGAGAAAGTTCAAGTCCAGAGATCCCATCACAATGGTTGTAGTATTCAAATCACTTGTGCTGTCCCGTCTTGAGAACTGCTCAGTACTCACTTTCCTCTTTAGAGCAGGAGAGATTGCTGAAATAGAGGTAGAACAGAAAACATATACAGCATACATAGACGCGACAAAGCACCTTAATTATTGGAATCGTCTCAAAGCTCTCGAAATGTACTCACTAGAAAGGAGACGAGAAAGATATCATATAATAAACACAAGGAAAATACTGGAGGGCCAGGTCAAAATCTACACAGTAAAATAACAACTTACTGGGGTGAACGATATGGAAGAAAATGCAGAATAGAGCAAGAGTGAAGAACTGTGGTTCCTTCACAGCAGGGAACCATAGTGCCTATCACCCCACAAGGAGTAGAGGTACCCAGAGCACAGCAGGGGACCATAATACCTACCACCCCACATGGAGTAGAGGTACCCAGAACACAGCAGGGGACCATAATGCCTACCACCCCACAAGGAGTAGAGGTACCCAGAACACAGCAGGGGACTATAAAGCCTACCACCCCACAAGGAGTAGAGGTACCCAGAACACAGCAGGGGACCATAATGCCTACCACCCCACAAGGAGTAGAGGTACCCAGAACACAGCAGGGGACCATAATACCTACCACCCCACATGGAGTAGAGGTACCCAGAACACAGCAGGGGACTATAAAGCCTACCACCCCACAAGGAGTAGAGGTACCCAGAACACAGCAGGGGACCATAATGCCTACCACCCCACAAGGAGTAGAGGTACCCAGAACACAGCAGGGGACCATAATACCTACCACCCCACATGGAGTAGAGGTACCCAGAACACAGCAGGGGACTATAAAGCCTACCACCCCACATGGAGTAGAGGTACCTAGAACACAGCAGGGGACCATAATACCTACCACCCCACATGGAGTAGAGGTACCCAGAACACAGCAGGGGACCATAATGCCTACCACCCCACAAGGAGTAGAGGTACCCAGAACACAGCAGGGGACCATAATACCTACCACCCCACATGGAGTAGAGGTACCCAGAACACAGCAGGGGACCATAATGCCTACCACCCCACATGGAGTAGAGGTACCCAGAACACAGCAGGGGACCATAATACCTACCACCCCACATGGAGTAGAGGTACCCAGAACACAGCAGGGGACCATAATGCCTACCACCCCACATGGAGTAGAGGTACCCAGAACACAGCAGGGGACTATAAAGCCTACCACCCCACATGGAGTAGAGGTACCCAGAACACAGCAGGGGACTATAAAGCCTACCACCCCACATGGAGTAGAGGTACCCAGAACACAGCAGGGGACCATAATGCCTACCACCCCACATGGAGTAGAGGTACCCAGAACACAGCAGGGGACCATAATGCCTACCACCCCACATGGAGTAGAGGTACCCAGAACACAGCAGGGGACCATAATACCTACCACCCCACATGGAGTAGAGGTACCCAGAACACAGCAGGGGACCATAATACCTACCACCCCACATGGAGTAGAGATACCCAGAACACAGCAGGGGACCATAATGCCTACCACCCCACAAGGAGTAGAGGTACCCAGAACACAGCAGGGGAGCATAATGCCTACCACCCCACATGGAGTAGAGGTACCCAGAACACAGCAGGGGACCATAATGCCTACCACCCCACAAGGAGTAGAGGTACCCAGAACACAGCAGGGGACCATAATGCCTACCACCCCACAAGGAGTAGAGGTACCCAGAACACAGCAGGGGACCATAATACCTACCACCCCACATGGAGTAGAGGTACCCAGAACACAGCAGGGGACTATAAAGCCTACCACCCCACAAGGAGTAGAGGTACCCAGAACACAGCAGGGGACCATAATGCCTACCACCCCACAAGGAGTAGAGGTACCCAGAACACAGCAGGGGACCATAATACCTACCACCCCACATGGAGTAGAGGTACCCAGAACACAGCAGGGGACTATAAAGCCTACCACCCCACATGGAGTAGAGGTACCTAGAACACAGCAGGGGACCATAATACCTACCACCCCACATGGAGTAGAGGTACCCAGAACACAGCAGGGGACCATAATGCCTACCACCCCACAAGGAGTAGAGGTACCCAGAACACAGCAGGGGACCATAATACCTACCACCCCACATGGAGTAGAGGTACCCAGAACACAGCAGGGGACCATAATGCCTACCACCCCACATGGAGTAGAGGTACCCAGAACACAGCAGGGGACCATAATACCTACCACCCCACATGGAGTAGAGGTACCCAGAACACAGCAGGGGACCATAATGCCTACCACCCCACATGGAGTAGAGGTACCCAGAACACAGCAGGGGACTATAAAGCCTACCACCCCACATGGAGTAGAGGTACCCAGAACACAGCAGGGGACTATAAAGCCTACCCCCCCACATGGAGTAGAGGTACCCAGAACACAGCAGGGGACCATAATGCCTACCACCCCACATGGAGTAGAGGTACCCAGAACACAGCAGGGGACCATAATGCCTACCACCCCACATGGAGTAGAGGTACCCAGAACACAGCAGGGGACCATAATACCTACCACCCCACATGGAGTAGAGGTACCCAGAACACAGCAGGGGACCATAATACCTACCACCCCACATGGAGTAGAGATACCCAGAACACAGCAGGGGACCATAATGCCTACCACCCCACAAGGAGTAGAGGTACCCAGAACACAGCAGGGGAGCATAATGCCTACCACCCCACATGGAGTAGAGGTACCCAGAACACAGCAGGGGACCATAATGCCTACCACCCCAAAAGGAGTAGAGGTACCCAGAACACAGCAGGGGACCATAATACCTACCACCCCACATGGAGTAGAGGTACCCAGAACACTGCAGGGGACCATAATACCTACCACCCCACATGGAGTAGAGGTACCCAGAACACAGCAGGGGACCATAATGCCTACCACCCCACATGGAGTAGAGGTACCCAGAACACAGCAGGGGACTATAAAGCCTACCACCCCACATGGAGTAGAGGTACCCAGAACACTGCAAGGGACCATAATACCTACCACCCCACATGGAGTAGAGGTACCCAGAACACAGCAGGGGACCATAATACCTACCACCCCACATGGAGTAGAGGTACCCAGAACACAGCAGGGGACCATAATACCTACCACCCCACATGGAGTAGAGGTACCCAGAACACAGCAGGGGACCATAATGCCTACCACCCCACATGGAGTAGAGGTACCCAGAACACAGCAGGGGACCATAAGGCCTACCACCCCACAAGGAGTAGAGGTACCCAGAACACAGCAGGGGACCATAATACCTACCACCCCACATGGAGTAGAGGTACCCAGAACACAGCAGGGGACCATAATACCTACCACCCCACATGGAGTAGAGGTACCCAGAACAAAGCAGGGGACCATAATGCCTACCACCCCACATGGAGTAGAGGTACCCAGAACACAGCAGGGGACCATAATACCTACCACCCCACATGGAGTAGAGGTACCCAGAACACAGCAGGGGACCATAATGCCTACCACCCCACATGGAGTAGAGGTACCCAGAACACAGCAGGGGACTATAAAGCCTACCACCCCACATGGAGTAGAGGTACCCAGAACACAGCAGGGGACCATAATACCTACCACCCCACATGGAGTAGAGGTACCCAGAACACAGCAAGGGACCATAATACCTACCACCCCACATGGAGTAGAGGTACCCAGAACACAGCAGGGGACCATAATACCTACCACCCCACATGGAGTAGAGGTACCCAGAACACAGCAGGGGACCATAATGCCTACCACCCCACATGGAGTAGAGGTACCCAGAACACAGCAGGGGACTATAAAGCCTACCACCCCACATGGAGTAGAGGTACCCAGAACACTGCAGGGGACCATAATACCTACCACCCCACATGGAGTAGAGGTACCCAGAACACAGCAAGGGACCATAATACCTACCACCCCACATGGAGTAGAGGTACCCAGAACACTGCCGGCACACAGCGGGGGTGCCTAATAGCTGAGTGGATAGCGCTTCGGATTCGTAGTCCTGAGGTTCTGAGTTCGATTCCCGGTGGAGGCGGAGACCAATGGGCAAAACGTTTCTTTCACCCTGAGAAGCCCCGAAATCATCTCAAGATAACCTCACGACTCATCTATATCACTACCATGACATTGCACCATACATTTCTGTTTCGCCGCCTTATTTCACTACATATTTTAAGTTCAGAACCAATTATGAGGTCTCACTTGACATATGCTCTGGCTCGGCACAGTTTTAATATGAACTACAGTTTCACACTTGTCCGGATATTGGTAGTGACCACAAATCTCTCTTTATAACGTTTCTTAATTTTCAGCCACCATCCCATCCCCTAACACTCCCCAAGTGGAACATTAGAAGGCTTGACAAGCATAAATGGGTTAATATTGTGCGTCCTCCAGATACAGATGATGTAGACCCTAACACGCGACTGTCTACAATCACCGCAGCTATAAATGCAGCCACCGAAATATTCAAGAAAACCCTCAAGACATAGGTCCAACAAACCACTTAAAACGTGGTGGAACGCGGAATGTGCATGAACAGTCGCTTTACGCCGACGAGCCATTCAAAGATAAAGATGTCAACCCTCCCTACAGAGCTGGGTCAATCTCCGACGGGCCACAGCAGCAGCCAAAAGAATCATACTGTCAGCAAAGCGACCATCATGGGCACAGTTTTGTGAAAGACTGACACCCACCACCCATATTTATAATTCTGGGCCACATTTAACAGCATTAAAGGTCGACCAACATTCTCTTCGTTTCCCCTTATGATCAACGCCTCAATCTGTTGAATACTTCAGGAGAGTGCCAATGTTCTTGCTGAATGTCTTCAAGTTACCCCTCTCAACACCCTTCCTTCATGCGCAAGAACTCTCCCTCCGACAAGAAATTGACCATACCATACTGCTACCAATGCTCGGCGTCGACATCATGTACACCTTACACACAGAAATCACAATTGTGTGATGCATCAAATGAACAAATCCACAAGGGCCGTGACGAGGATTCGAACCTGCGTCCGAGAGCATCCCAGATGCTGTCTTAATCGACTGAGCTACGACATGGTCAAAAGGAGTTGAAACCGAAGTTCTACTGAACTTACTGGATCTTTCTACACTTGATCGAATACTCTGCCTTGAACATGAAATCTGCAATTCACATAGAAAAAGTAAATTTTGTATTGTTCTCTACTTAGACCTTAAGGAGCTTTCAATAGCATTTCTCATACTTGCCTCTTAGCTAAGTTTGCACGTTTAGGCGTACAAGGAAGATTACTTCTATGGCTACAGTCCTGTCTCACAAATAGGACCTCCAAAGTCGATATACAAACCGGTTTCTCAGATAGCATTCCAATACAAACAGATGTCCCACATGGCTCCAGTATAAGCCCATCCCTTTTTGCTGCCTTCTTTGCCAATATACCAAACACCCACCTGGTTTACCTCTCGGCATACGCTGGTGATTTAACATTGTATTACTCAGACAATGCCTTACTAATACAGTTTAAAACCACCTCGTTGACACTTGACCAATTTATTGCTTGCACACAAAAATGAGCCTCCAATTTAGCACTACTAAAACATGTTTTTAGATTTTCACTAAATAATGACTTGTTCATCTACCTACCCTCACAATACACAACACTCCCATCCAACACCTACGAGAACATAAATACCTTGGCATGCACTTCGACTCGCCTTTACTTACCTTGAAAGCACACATTCAACTTCTTAAACAGACGACATAACCACGACTCGCCATACTTAAAGCCCTCTCTGGCACCACCTGTGGAGCACACCATGAAATTTCGTTCCGTTTCTATACAACCGATATTCGCGGTCATCTAGACTATTGTTGCCAGGGATATGTGTCGGCTGCCCCTAGTAACCTTCAGAGCCTTGAGGTCATACATGCCATGCGACTTATATGTGTGGCGCAATGCGTTCCTCTCCTAACCTTGGCCATCACGGGGAAACAGGACTCACAATCTTAGCCTTAAGACGAGACATAATGTGTGCCAACTATCTGTCACTCACTGCTCACCAAACACTCCCATACAGATCAACAATTAACCCAACAGTTAACCCACATAACCCCCCCCCCCCCTGCTTCCCCACCAATCACTCACAATCTTTCCTCACACGGGCTACAGATAACCTCAATACAGACCTCACTTTACTCCTAAACTTTGAAACCCAACTTACTGTCCCCCCTATTCCACCTTGTTTTTATACGACACCTAAAATATCAACACAGTTTGAAGACAACATTCCAAAGTCTGCACCAAATTCATCCAGTCCCAGTTGTTGCTTCAAAGATAAAAACAAATTGCTACCACAGCGATTTACGATGAATTTCTCATCCTCCTGAACAACGCACCCTTGGTTCCTAGTGCTGGGTGGATCCCACAATACCATCTCAAGCAGGGATGGCGGTTACCAAACCAATTAGGTATTTTCACAGCTGAATTTTATGCCCTACACCAAGCTCTCCAAATAATCACATCATTACCAGTTGAGATGTATTCAATATGTTGTAACTCCAAGCGTGCAATTCAAGTAATTATGCACTCATCCACAACTTGCAAGGAGTTTGTCTACATATCTCTTCAACTACCCCATGAACATTAATTGAAAGGTTATGATATCTGTTACGTGGACTGTCTAAATACTCTCCTTGCCCGACTATTAAAAGTCATATTCTCCCATGTAAATAGCCAAGAAGGCACCTAGTTTCGTTTGATAATATTTAGAGCAAGGCGAGATGCCAAAGGTTTGAATTATTGAAGTTTTTAAGTTGGTTGGGGAGGAGGTGAGAGTGAGTACTGCAGCAAAAAAGGCTCATCAGCTCAGGGAGGAGGCGACAAATTTCCACCAAATACTCCAGAAGCGGTAATGTATTGCCTCCTGGTTTTGGAAAAAATAACTGGTTCGATGCAGTAGTGTTTCCAGTTTGACCAATCAGAGAGCGCCCATGGTGTGACGACAGCGCCCGAGGTTTTAGGCGGGAGAAGCCGCCCACTGTCACTAGCAACCTAAAGAAGAACATGCCAGGTTACATCGAACGTCGGTCCCATATAGGTGAGGTTCATGCAACTAGAACGGACATTACTCTAAGCAGTACTCGAATGGCAACATAGAAGAGCTGCTGGTCAACGTCTTGAGGAAGATTTAGAGAGCTGGAACGTGACAGGAGGTTTCAAGAAGATCTGTGACATCAGTACTCCTGTGTGTCTCAAGAACAGTGCTGGGGGATCATACTTCAATCCGCGGGCCGCTCCAGGAGGTGATACTGCGATGAGTATTTGGGTGGCAAGTCCTGGTCCTAGAGTTGGAAGCAGAGCACCCTGGCGAGATATCAGTTACTGAGCTACAGCACTTCTTTAGAGGAGAAAGGGAATAGTATTCAACGTAGAAGATGGAATTATTCAGCGTCTCCCACTGTCTGGGAGACATTCGCCTAATCCAAGTGATCCTTATGATCACTTATGATCACACAGTGAATAATCCTTCTGAGATCAGTCGTCGACCAGCGGTGAGAAGAGATTCTACCTTGGTTTTTACTAAGAGGATAAAAAGGGGAACTCTGCAAGAGCCACACAGAAGTCCCGGAGGGAGTATCTACCAATTGCAACAGGCTGATAGGACTTGAGCCTCCTTTCTTCATAATAAGGTAAGGTTATCTTGAGATGATTTCGGGGCTTTTTTTTTTTAGTGTCCCCGCGGCCCGGTCCTCGACCAGGCCTCCACCCCCAGGAAGCAGCCCGTGACAGCTGACTAACACCCAGGTACCTATTTTACTGCTAGGTAACAGGGGCATAGGGTGAAAGAAACTCTGCCCATTGTTTCTCGCCGGCGCCTGGGATCGAACCCAGGACCACAGGATCACAAGTCCAGCGTGCTGTCCGCTCGGCCGACAGGCTCCCCGGTCGGTAGATTAAATTTCCCTCCCAATTTCCCTTGTTTGATAGGAAATTAATGTTATTTGCTTCATCTTCGTGGAGTGAATTATTGTGACAGTATTTGCATATCAGAATGCATAAATTCGTGTTCCAGCATATTTTATCGATATTGATTAGTCATGTGTTATTAAAGAAAAGATGAAGGCAATTATTATATAAGTGAATCGATTGTAATATTTTGTTCTAGAATACTTTTTGGAAATCAAAAACCTAATGAGTTCCACTAATATTAATACTGAGGTGTTGGCATATTGTTATTGAATTTCGCCCTGGAAGAATTGTCACACGTTGCTGCCGGCAAGAAAAGATTCTCCAATGGATAAAGGAGTACCTAAGCAACAGAAGACTGTGAGGGGACAGGTCTCTGGGATGGCAAGATATCAAAAGTGGAATCCCACAGGGTTCAGTCATTGGATCATTTCTGTTTTTGATATATGTAAATGATCTCCCATAGGGAATAGACTCGTTTCTGTCAATGTTTATTGATGATGGAAGAATTATGAGGAGGATTAAGACCGAGGAAGGTAGCCAGAGGCTACATGATGACCTTGACAAGTTATATTGCAGGATTAACCAGTTATATTGCAAGATTAACACCCGTAATGGGTAAGCATCCATTATTAATGTTAATTATATTTCTTGTTGTATCTGCATGGCAGACGTTGTTTGCGTTGTCTATAATGTAACATTCCATCAGGTGAAATTGTGACTATATGAGACATTAGCAACAACTTGACTGGTTTATCACACAACACGCGACGACGCCATTATCACATGGTTCAGGTGATCGAGTTTACGTGATCCGCATGTGTCCAATGCTTGTTAACCTGGCTACATTCTACAGACACAGCTAAGCTTGTCCATTTCATAGAATTAACTAATGTTCAATGTAGTTTAATCATTAGTATAATTTTTTCCCAATCGATTAGATTTGATTTGGTAGAAAAAATTAAATAACCCCAAGCTTGTGAGGAGTTTATTAGTGGGTTAAATTTAACTTATACAGTCCACTCGCAAATAAATAATTTAATATAAAAATAAAATATAATTAATTAAATAAACAAATAAATAAATATATTCATAATACAGAAATATAAAATCCCACTGATAAATCCCACTAGTTTTTGGGATAATTATATGCCTTAAACAGCCGTTTACTTCCAACTGCCCATCATGTAAGAGTGTCACTTATGATTTGGATTCATGGCTAAATCTTAATTTAATGGTTGTTTTAAACTAGAACATTAGTTCCTCACTCTTAACTCTTCCTACTTCAGTGTCTCTGGCATTAACACAATTAATGGGTTGGTTCCCATTACCAGCCATAATATCACAAGGGTGTAATGATGGGGATATATATAAGATTTTAAATATATAATCACAAAACAACGAAATTATGGATATAAATTGGATTGTCAGGATTTAGAAAAGACCTTGTAAATACTGGTTTGAAAACAAGGTTGTTGACTTACAGAACAAATTATTTTGAAACATTACTGAACCGATGTATTGTTTCAAGTCAAGTTCACACATATGTGAATAAGTTTGGGTGATTATAAGTAGGAGGTGCCATGTATTGGCCAATGGGACTTTTATTTTGTTGTGTTTAATAGGTGAAAAAAATCCTCCTGTTTTCTCGTACATGGCGGTTAGTTGACTAACAAATGTCCCATAACACTCCAGTTTAAAATATACCTGTTTTTATCAGAGTTAATATTATGTTGGCTTGGAAGGACTCCAGCAGTAATTAAAGCATTAATATAACGTCTAACCATCGTTAATTTCTTCCCCGGCACCAGTCTCGTATTCTCCCATCTGGCGCCACATTCTCAACTTCTGGAAGATGAGGCACGAAGACCATATACTCTTCATCCGCTATGAGGACATGAAGCAGGTAATGCTGTTCTGATGGTAGTCAACCACAATATGTCAGCTTCCCTTCAACATTGAATAGTCCAATATTCCATACATCTCCGTCACCTCACAGATACGCACCATTATATTGTTGTTTTATTTTTAAAACAATGATTTTGATCCTGAAAATATTATTATGGTGCTACATCACCGAAAATAACATAGAATGTTTAGCCTCATGATATGTTAGTGACTATGTGTGTGTGTTGATGGCACGATATATTAGTCAGAATGTGTGTGTTTGTTGACGGCAGGATATGTTACTGAGTATGTGTGTGTTGATGGCACGATATGTTAGCATGTGTATGTTGACGGCAGGATATGTTAATATGTGTGTGTGTTTATGGCAGGATATGTTAGTATGTGTGTGTTGACGGCAGGATATGTTAGCTTGTATGTGTGTTGACAGCAGGATATGGTAGTATGTGTATTGACAGCAGGATATGTTAGTAAGTATGTGTGTGTTGACGGCAGGATATGTTAGCATCTTCTTGAGATGATTTCGGGGCTTTTTAGTGTCCCCGCGGCCCGGTCCTTGACCAGGCCTCCACCCCCAGGAAGCAGCCCGTGACAGCTGACTAACACCCAGGTACCTATTTTACTGCTAGGTAACAGGGGCATAGGGTGAAAGAAACTCTGCCCAATGTTTCTCGCCGGCACCTGGGATCGAACCCAGGACCACAGGATCACAAGTCCAGCATGCTGTCCGCTCGGCCGACCGGCTCCATGGGTGTGTTGACGGCAGGATATGTTAGTATGTGTGTGTTGACGGCTGGATATGTTAGTATGTGTGTGTTGACGGCAGGATATGTTAGTATGTGTGTGTTGACTGCAGGATATGTTAGTATGGGTGTGTTGACGGCAGGATATGTTAGTATGTGTGTGTTGACTGCAGGATATGTTAGTATGGGTGTGTTGACGGCAGGATATGTTAGTGGATATATGTGTGTTGACGGCAGGATATATTAGTGAGTATGTGTGTGTTGACGGCAGGATATGTTAGTGAGCATCTATGTGTTGATGGCAGCATATGTTAATGAGTATGTGTGTGTTGATGGCAGGATATGTTAGAGAGTATGTGTGTGTTGACGGCAGGATATGTTAGTGAGTATGTGTGTGTTGACGGGAGGATATGGTAGTATGTGTGTGTTGACAGCAGGATATGTTAGTGAGTATGAGTAGGGAAATATGTGACTAGACCCGCACGCACCACCTGCCAGGTGGCACTCATGTGAGTGGCACCTGGACAGATGGCGTGCAGGTGTCTAGTCACAAAGGGTTTGGGGGGAATTTCCCGGATGTTATGATGCGTGTCGGAGGAATGTGGTGCGCGCGGTTCTAGTCCTCGGGGTTTTGGGGTGTTCGGGTCAGGAAAGAGGGAAGCCATGTTGTTGGGGATGTGTGAGACTATGTGGTATAGTAAGAAATACAGGGAAAAGCATTAAATATGTATGTGTGTTTGTCATAGACTTAATCCTGTGTGACGATAATAGTTTGATGATAGTAAGTAGAGGTTGAGGGGATCCAACATAGTGGATATGTTGTTTGGGGTGGAGGGGAGGGGGAGGGGGGAGGGAGAGGAGAACCCCCCATACCTGAGAGGAAAGCCTTTACGTCCATTAGCTTCCCTCCCTACAGGAAGCCGTAAGTGTTGAGGGGTAAGAGAGAGAGCAGCAGCCTCCTGCGGAAGTGAGCCATTTGCCTTAAAGGCATTTCGATGTCTTCAGAGTGGAGATGTTCATCCCACCGCGGTTCCCCCTCTACTGCGGATTCGTTAAGGAGGGGAGCGAGGATCATACTCCGCCAGCAGGGGCCCTCACCGGCAGACCCTCACCTGCCAACCATCAATCACTCCCACCCCTCATCCCCCCCGCTCCCCATACCATCAACCATTGTTCTGTGCAAACCCTTTTAGTATTATTTCTGTTAATATGTGTAAGCTATATCGTAACGTGATCAACATGGTGAGAGCAATAAACAAGGGAAAAGTAAACACATTATATATAAATTTATTTCTTTATTAAACACTTAAGCGATTTACAACGATAATAATAATAATAATAAGACTTCTTCTTGGTGGTTTAGCTAGCAGACAGATGGAGAAAGGCTTTCATTCAGTCCATCGAACCTTCCCGACACGCTAGTCAACCAACCAATCTGTAGAACGGGTTTAGGTAGTAGACAGACCGATTGGGAGTCATTCATCCACTCCAATGAACCTTCCCGACACGCTAGTCAATCAGTCAATCTGTAGAAAGGGGAAAAGGTTATAAGTTTTGTTGTTGTTGTCAATGTTGTAAACATAAATACAGACATTATTATGTTCATCATTCAATCCTAACATAAAGTATTACTCACCGCACTATCATCCTAGCCAACTTCGTCACACAGCGTTTCACACTCAGCATCACTACCGTTTAAGCAGAATGTTTGCTTACACACAGGCATTTTCATCTGAGCGTAATTGAATTTCAACACTTTTTCATCATTCTTGCGAAATTGACCATATTTAAATGCTTCATCAAAGTGAAGCAGGGCGGCCTCTAAGCCTAGTCTGCAAAAATGATATGCAAAATAAATGGCGTAATTCCCACAGAAGTAACTATTCAAGGATTGAATCCTTTTCTTCATAATATATAGGGTATAGTCTTGGAAGTAAGACATAAACTCTTCGAAATATCTTGAATAAGATCCTATTGCAGGATTGGCATAGCTGTCTAGTATAACAATCTCGCTTCTACCTTCATCCTTATTTACATAGAATGTTATCCAATGCCCCATTTTATTACGAGAACCCGACTCCAGAGTGTTGAGTATGAACACCACAGGTCTTTTTTTATGTATTTTTGTCCGTATTTTCCTTACGTCATCAGCCAGGAAACATCCTAGATAGTCTACCTTATCACCTAAATTACTTCCGATAGCCTCATTTATTTCCAACCAATTCATATTAGTATTTTATCCGCGTGTATCGCAAATGACGCGACGATCCGCGTTAATGCTGATCACACCTGTTGTAGACCCATAAACTAGAATGACTTTATTTCTAGCCACACCGCGTTTAAATTCCAAAGCAATCCGCAGATTACCACTTTTTTCAATCTGGATGGTGTCATCGATATCCTCAGGTTGTAAATTAAAGGCCAGTATGGTTCCACCATTCACATATGTGTCATAAGATAATATATTGTCTTTATCGAAGCCTAAGGCTTGTAATGCTGTGTAATACAACTTGGCGCAGTTATGAGGGAAGTCACACCCAATATTGACAATATTAGTGCTATTCTGCGATATTAATACTTTACTTAGCTCGCAGTTTTCCAAATAAAGCGGGTTGCGATTATATGCACCAGACACTGCCTCCATATCAAGGATGATCATATATAAATGTTCTGGTATAACAGTCCCCCACGGCTGGTCCATTGTTATCGAGCGCTGACCTGTGCCCAATATATACGTTTTGAATAAAGTTTTTTAAAAGTATACGTAATAGGAGAGTTGTTCTGCACCATGGCTTTATTAATTGCTACTAATCCTTCAGGGTATGGCAATACCCGATCCACCCATAGACGTGTAGACTTGATATTGTATTTAAAATTGGCGTGTTCATTATCGCTGAGTATAAGCCACTTATCAGATTGAAGTTCGAGCCGCACCCTGATGTCCACATTATCCAAAACATATTCACTAACTGATGTGACATCCAGCATTAGTTTAAAACAAGTATTCACGCCACTCGTTTTCATATCAGTCATCCGTTGCTTCTCACCAGCCGAAGCGTTAGTGAAATAACCAGCTTCAATTTTACCAGGATCGACTCGGTTAAAAAACTGTGACAGTTTATCATAGCGGTTAGCCTTACACCCAGAAATCGTAGATAATAACTTTACGTATGACCAGAATGAGAATAATGAGCTGGTTTCAACTACTGTTTCGTTTAAATACACAATAGCGGATTTGAATAGAGTTTGCAATAATCCATTCACCAACGAAACGTTTTTAGTGTCTCCTAAAGGCGATATTCCATCTTCTTCAGTTAGATCAATAGACAACTCCAAAGCTATAGATGATAAATCCACCAGTTGGCCATTCACTCCCTTGATGATGAATTCCAGATAGGTGTCTGTAAACTTATTATTGACCCCAGAATTCACAGGTAATACATCCACCGTTTGTATGCTGGCAATTGTTGATTCTACCAATCGAGGGGAAAATACTTTAGGAAAGGCTTCACTAACAGCAGCTGTATAGTGTTCTAATGGCACCTGGAGGCCCAGAGCGTTATATCCGGCCATGTTCGCGCTTTAGACAACACCAACAGAGTGAGAAGAAGTTATGACAACACATCATTATATTTCGCTTTAGTAAAACGTTTGATGTTTACTAATTTTTTTGTTTGTTTATTCTTTTTCTGCACTCTTCCGCCTATCATTTGCTTCCCCACTCCTTTCAATGTTTCAGTTCCGTGTTTCTTAAGAGATTGTTTGAAAGTTTGTTTGTCATTATTAATATCGTCTAGTACGTTCTGCCCCAAGCTAAGCGCAGCCGGGGCCAGAGTCCTCATGATAAAGGGCGCTGCTCGACGCGCTATCCCGCTTAAAAAGGAAAATATTCCTCCTCCTCGCGTATAACGTCTACTGCTGTTGAAAATCCGTATATCATCAGTTTCCCCACCTCTAGGAGGGGTTAACAGAATGTATAATTCCTCAACAGAGGGGGGAATAAAGTGGACACGCATTTCTCCGCTTGTTTGAGACGAATGAGGATTGGCGGGAAAGCGTTGGTGTTATATACCTCCTGCAACGGGGCGTACATGCAAGACTGCTATGGTGCACCCACGTTCATCAGAATGTATTGGGTTACCATCTTGATCCCTAATAGTGATGCTGACGCTGTCTATCATGTTAGTGTTAAGACGCACATATAGTTTTTTATTGTTGCTATTATCACTTCCATTTAGGGAGATTACATCCAAAATATTTACAGACTGGTTTCCATATCTAGTAGAAGAGATTCTATCGCAATAAACACACAGAATATCAACTCCTCCTCTAGGCATTGGCGGGAATAGACATGTGTTAACTACACTCGAGGCATACTGACGTTTTGCGAATATGTCATATTCTATTTCTGGAACTACGCCCAACACTTTCCCAAAAGCGGTTCCAAATGATAATGTAACTCTACTGATGTTTTTATGCCCCGTTGCAGAGCTAATATTCTCATCACTAATCACAGTAGTGAACTTGTTTCGATTGGAGGAAGAATCATATTTAATAAAATGCGTTCCATATTTAGCTGAAAATTGTTTTAATGACTTTCCTAAAAAACTCAGTTTAGCATTACTTGAAAATATGGCGTCTATTTCTGTATTAATCGTGGTATTAATTTCTTTTATAGTTCCTGCTAAAACATCGGATGATAATAAATGCTTTGAATGCATGTATTTCCCCTCGCTCACTTTCTCATACGTAATGCCTACACGTATATATGCCTCAGGATTGTCACGCTTAATAACGTAATGTGAAGTGGGGAGGAGTAATTTTTGTAGACACATTTCATAACTCCTCCTGGGATCTAATTCTAGCTGGTTAAACAATCGATTTTGGAAAGATGCGGGGATGTTATTGGGGAATAAATGCGTATCTGATACGCTGGTGGCGTATATCACGTGAGTGTCCATCGCTCTATCTCCTTAGACGGCTTTTTGCCTAGTAAAGCCATCTACACATTACACGCTCATTTATATACACTCACCTGTTAATATACGATCCAGGAAGCATTCCTTTTACTGTGAGGATCAATCTTGACAGTTGCCTTTCTCTTAACAGATGGAGGCTCATACACTTGACTGCTTGCCGTAGTATTACGGAATAAATCTCGTGATGTAGATGTTAGTGTGAAAAACAGTTGAGCAATGGGGAGTTTATCCGGTAAAAAAACAGATTTAAGCACAGTCATTTTATGTATAATGTCATTAATTATATGTATGCCAGATACTGGAGCCAATACATTTCCATTCAGATCCCAACGAACGATACCAGTAGCATCATAATGGTTTAGCAAGGATCTTGCATATTCATGATCTCGCACTTTCAACTTCAAATCTATTAAATGTTTTATGGAAGGGTTGGTATGCAACTGAGGAGGAGGTGGTGGTTTGACAGTAAGATGTCGAGCAACAGCTTTCACAGTGGGGTAAGCAGGGCTGTGTGCAGCTTTCCGGTTGTCCACTATTTTACGCGGTACGAGATAAAAGGCTTTCATTTTACTTACTTACTGAACAACCGTGTAATTAAACTAGCTGCAATTGGTAAAATAATGGATAAAATACTCCCTCCTCGTTTGCTGGTTAATATCCGTTTCTTAGTTGACACAGAAGGTTTCTTACAGGCTAGTGACCGAATAAGCAATTTATATTTTTTCAACTTTTTAACGACCTTGTCAGGCACGGGCAATTTTTTTTTTAAAAAGTTATTAAAAATTTCTGATAAACAATTTATATGTGGTTTCTTCAATTTTTCAATCAACTGCTTTCTCGAGGAATACTGAAGTTTTGATAATAGTTATCTTGAGATGATTTCGAAGCTTTAGTGTCCCCGCGGCCCGGTCCTCGACCAGGCCTCCACCCCCAGGAAGCAGCCCGTGACAGCTGACTAACTCCCAGGTACCTATTTACTGCTAGGTAACAGGGGCATTCAGGGTGAAAGAAACTTTGCCCATTTGTTTCTGCCTCGTGCGGGAATCGAACCCGCGCCACAGAATTACGAGTCCTGCGCGCTATCCACCAGGCTACGAGGCCCCAAACTTGGATCAATTCCAAATTGATCCGAGTTGGATCAATTCCTTGTATTTATAAACTAAGGGCTTCTTCATTATAAATGTAATATCTCACCAGCATCAATCCATTGATCGAATGATCGATCATAACCTGCGTACCGAACTTTATACTGGAGTTTGCCAGAGACTCTGCGTTGTCCCAATACCTTCTCAATATTAAAGGTTTGAGGCAAATGTGTTGTTGTTAATTCTTGTTTATAGAAGCCACCATCAATTTCTTCCCCATTCAGATCTTTTAGAAAGTATAAAGGGATGTGTTGTCTCCGATCAATACGTGTAACTGTAAAGATCTCTCAGGTGTTCTGCTGCTTAAACCCTTTCTTAAACTTGGAAATGCGATCAGATAGAGTGATGCGTTCTGTATCACCAACACTCAATCGAGGAATGACAGCTCTCTTTGATTTGCTCGGGCTTTTATACATTAAATCAAATTGTTTGGCGTGTTCGCTGGGCGAGGATAGAGCGTGCACCTCCGCAGGTGTCTTCCCCTTCAATCCTCTGTGTGGGGTTAAATTATATGTTTTCACAATATCTGGTAGAGCCTGCATGTATTTTAAAGTGTTGTGCGCCGTCATAAACTTGTAAAGTTTACCTTTTAAAGTACGTATGAACCGCTCAGCGATTGAAGCTTTAGTCTCCTGAGAAAATACACTATATAACTGTACTTTCCTTGCTGCCAGCATTTTTTTCATAGTGGCGTTATAAAATTCTCCACCTCGATCAGAATTAATTTTGCGCGCTCCGTGAGAATGAGGTGAATCTAGAATTAAAGCTAGAGCTTTACTGGTGCTTTTCCCATCCCTGGCGCATAGGGGTACTACTTGGGCATACCTGGAGAAAATATCTACACATACGAGTAAATATTTCACTCCATCATTATGTTTGTCCAATAAACTCATCTCGGCCAAGTCTATAGCTTGAAATAGTCGTGGTTTAGGGCTTAACACCCGACGCCGCGGGAATTTATGTGGTTGTAAATAATGCAACGTATAGGAGTCAGAGCTTTTCAGATAGTCCCTTACGTCGGCTAGAGTTATACTAGAGTTAATTAATTTGGCGGCCTTATACAATCTCTGTACCCCTCCAAGCCCCCCGCTAGATGAGGGGTCGTTATATACTCGCTCCAGTACATCTTTCTTGCTCACCATTGGTAAACTATCTCATAGGGCGGTTCGTGAACAATATTACCGCGTAATGTTATCGTAGATGGAGTGTTCGAGCCCAGATCTACTAGCAAATAGCCATAGGGTTGGCTAATAACTTGCTTATATAACTCGACAAATTTCTTTGAATCCACTTTCCCAAATATTTGTCGTCCGAGTGTTTCAATTTGTGACAGGTCTCGTGATTTAACCAATATGAAATGAGAAGCATTTAAACTAATATTCCTCGAATATTTACCAGGAAAAAATATATTTTGAGTAATCAATATGACGGAAACCGTGAAATGTCGGCCCCTAGTAAACATGTCTGATACGATTTTTGAATTCGCAGACTCTGTAAAAAGGTCATCATAGATTACTAAGATATGCGAGTCATTATCTACTCGCTCTTCCTCAGGATCAATAATGGTTGAATGCTCGATCAGCTTCCCTTTAATTTGTGGATCTGATCGTAATTCAGAGTAACCTCCTCCGCATATGATTATTGAGGAGAACTTGTGTTGATACTTCCTTACAAGTTTACTGCACAAGTCGGATTTTCCGCTGTTTGAATAACCAGCGATAATAACACGAGATGGTTCTCTGAAAATATCTAGATGTTCCGCATGGATTATATCATAGGAACTGTCCATGATTAATGCTTCGTTAAGACTGCTAAAAACTAAGGAACTAAGGAGGTATTTATACAAACATAGTCATTTACAGGTGTTTATTCACATATTTTATGTACAGCAACAACATTTTTTAAACTAAACATAGTTCTTACAGTTCACAAACAATAATATTAAACATCATATTTTTTAAAACTAATCATAGTTCTTACAGTTCACAAACAATAATATTAAACATCCTATTCAGTTAGTATAAAAAGTTCTAGTCATATGGAGCACCCATCTTAATACTACCTAACAATTGTACAACATAAAATCTAGCGAGGGTTGAATAGTTTCTGAGCTGTAGCATCGCGTTTGCTCCAGGGACGGAATATTGGGTAGAGTCTCTGTGCTTGATCTACTTCCTCCTCCATAAACACTTCTTCCATCTCCTCCTCTCCCACTTCTACATCCATCTCATCATCATTGTTATTGGGAATATCAGGATGACCATACGCTAGGGACTGTGTGGGGCTTAAAATGTAGCGTTTATCGTCAAATGCTGACAATCCTCTGCAGGTACTGCGACATGTACAAATCTTTCCTTGCACGTTGCGTATAAATCTCGACACATACCTGATTGAAGTGTTTGTTTCAAGAGTGTGCTGAAACGAGTCATGTGAGAGTTTCTCTTGTAGATGGTATGGTACGCCCTTACACTTACAAGTGTGCTCCCCATCATGTGTGGTGAACGAATATGTTTTAGGTCTGAGAGCAATTAACTGGTTAATAATCTTAGAGCCTATTTCAGACTTGAGCAATCCTAGTTCACCTTCTCACGCTTTAGAGTAGGATGGATGTGTGTCATTAAAATTACTAAAATCCATACACTCGAATAGAGGAGACTTATTCAACTCTTCAAACACATCCTGACAGTCCAGTTTAATGATGAAAGAGTCTGTGTCTGTATATAACAGACTCGCTTTATCCCCATACGCAGGTTTGACAACATCATACCAGAACTCATAGAGTCGCCTCTTAGCAATTTGAAGTATATGATAACCCAGATAGGTAGGAGTGTTGACTAGGAGAGACTTCTGCTTGATAGTACATATCACACGATCCTTACTTAACAAAAGACTCCGCTTGAAGAATGGGTTTCGAGCATGTTTCAGGAAATGACTACGATCTGTGACCAAATAGTGTTTGTTCCCATATTTAGATACATCTGTGAGACTCTTTCCATATATAGAGTTTGATACGAGTTTGAAAGCCTTTTTTTTATCGCGCATTTGGTACTGGCACGTTCACGAACATTGGTTTCAATGAAGTCTTTAAGGTAGCTCTCCTGCTCGAATTCGTAGATGTCGTGAACTTTAGCTACTTCTAATCCAATGCGCATGAGTAACTGTAACAAGTCCAGACTAACGAGGTAGTCTTTCTGAGGAAGGTGAGAAGCAATTAATTTAGTGTTGTTTTTAGGCAGCCCGCGACTTTCTTCTGTAAGAATATTCTTACTGTAGGGTGAAATGTGTTCCTCGGTAATGCAAGTATGGGAAAGAACAAGGGGCAGTTCATCTGTATACCTAGCTACCTCCGGTCGGACCTGCAGTGTATCACACAACACCCAATATCCCTTGGACCCACACATGGGATATTCTCCAAGCCTTGCTCTTGCAGTACGTCACGCTCATCGTGTGTCAGTTTCCGAATCCCACCACGAGGGAGCAGTTCAGTCATACACGCCCTGTAAAGACTATTCAAATCTAAGTAAATGATGTAGCTACTATCTTCCCCTAGATCTAAGCCTGTGTGCCTGTTCTCCACATTCGTGTACTGTCTCGTCACACTGGTGAACCCACCTCGGAGATTCCGACGAAGTAAATCATATAACATTGGGTCTGACACAACATCAAGTTCAACTTTCGATTTAAGCAAGAACGCATCCCAAGCAAATGAGGGTAAAGAAATGTAGTGTGAAATGTCTAATTTGTAGAGAGCAAGCATGGTGTCTCGCCAGACTGTGAACACATCAGCTAGCAATCCTGTGTCCACTTTGAGGTAAAGGAGCAGATACTCCCCTATGTTACGACATTTAGCCAAATCAAAAATTTCTAAGGCTTGTTTATAATCTGTTTCTGACAACTCTTCGTCTTTTAGTGTATTGTAAAACTTATCGCGAGAAGGAAGGTGTGGTTCATCTAACACAGACATAGAGGATAAATAATCATAGCAGAATGATTGTTTACCCGTGAGCAGTTTTGGGATGGCCGCTTTATTTACCCCTTTTAACATAGCCAAAGTGAATGTGGTAGGTTTCCCACTATCAATATGATCCTTGGCTATTCTTCCTAGCGAGCCGTTGAGAAGGGCTAAACTATCCAAAAATCTTAAGTTGTTCACATCAACTTTCATAAATTTAAATCCATCCCTAGCTAATATATCTATTTCACTCCCTGGTCTATCTCTCATCTCGTTTAGGATTACTCCTAAATCATAGGAAGCGTTGTGTGAAAAAGTGTATAGGAACTTATATGAATTTATACATTGCAAATTACATCTATCACAGTAAGCTGCTTGATAATTGTGGAATCTTACTGTGTGGTCGTGATGACGGACTTTGATTACATCTTCTCCGTTAAAAGGTTCATCACAGAGTTCACAGGCTGTTTTTGTCTCAAATATCGCCTGCTGTTGCTGGGAGATGTGAAGTTCATAGGATACTAACCCCTTCTTGATTCTAGCCCATGACGCTTCTAGCGTGGTTACAAAGTGATTGACCGCATCTTTACCCAAATAAGTATCTTTCTCAACAATATTCATCTGTCTGTCAATGATAATGTACGCATACGCCACTGCGTTGTGACGTGATTCTATCATTCCCTTAGGGTTCGAGCGATCTAACATGCACTCAAAGTCATAAAAGCACATGTGACTAGGACCATATCCTCGTCCATAGTTACGGAAAGTAATCTTCCTCTCTGGTGGGTAGAATTTGAGAGTCTGATGTACTTTGCATGTACTTTCATGACTGCATGCTATCTGCTGGGAGTGATATCAAACAACAATGACAGAAGCTGTGATGACTTGGGATTAGATCTCCATGACCTCGCATATTACGTACATATTGGTTAAAATCCTTAATTAATACTAAGTGTTGAGCTTCCAACATCAGCAATGGTATGACGTCTGTATATCCCCCTCTTCCCTTCCTAGCTAGTGTAATGTAGTGTCGTTGTCGTCGTCTAGCATTTTCATCTCTTTCTAGTGAATAGATGAATATACTGACTTTATTCATTTTCTCTACCTTGTGAATATCCTCAAACGTCACTGCAGAATTGACATCTGCTGGCCAATTCATGTGTCTGAGACACCAACTAGCATTCACAGATCTAGCGCGAATATTATCTAGGTGCATCCCCTTAGCTAAACATTTATAAGCTGCAACACACTGCATAAGGCAAATATCAGCCTCTCCCTCTGGATTGAAAACCAATTTTTTTCCACGCAAGCCTTCAGGATAGTCTACATGCGAGCCTAATCTTATCGGATGTTCAATCTGACCACAGTTAATGTAAAACCCGGTGAGCCGCTCAACCAAGACATTGGACCCCACCCAGGGATATTTTCCCTGTCAATTCGTCAGCCCAAAAATCAATAAGAGTTTCTACTTCCTCTAGAGTTATCGTTCGCCCCTCACCTCGTATGGGAAAGCCGTCGTTATTTATAGGATCCAATAGGTCCTCCTCCCCGTCTTGTTGTACATTTAAATTCCGCACAATTAGAGTGATGTCTGGGTAAATTAGGAGGGATGGGTGTTGTGGAGAGAAAAGGGATCGAACCTCATTAATGAAAAAATCCCTGTATGTTCTCAGATAGAGTCCTGGGGAGGTGTTAACATGTTCTGGTATGGAGAATGAAAGCCGAACATAACCGCCGTTAAAGTTATCAATTCGATCCAGCAGCTGAGGTTGAATTTCTAGGGCAGGTGGGGGAGATGGAGAGAGAAGTGGTGGGGGTGATGGGAGAGGGCTGGGAGGGGTGGGGGGTTGTGATAGCCCTCCCCCTCCGACATGAATGGGTGAGACCGCACGGTCAGCTATTACGCCAGACGGTGCTAAGCAGTCAGAATTGACGGACGCTGGTGCATCAAGGTCGTCTGAGTCACTGTCTGTGATGCTGATGTTAATAGTACTGTTCTCACCACTGCTGCTGATGTTGTTGCTGCTGATGCTGTTGCTGCTGCTGCTGTCGCTGATTGATTGGGGTATGGGGCTGGGGGAGGAACGGGGGGTTGAGTGAGCGCGTGAACGAGCCTTCCCCTCCCTGTGAGAGCCGGATGTGGGTAATGTCCACTCTGCTGTGTCACTCTCACAGCCGCTGCTCTCAGCGCTGCTGGATGCCAAATCTATGCACAGCGGTGTGTCGTCTGTAAAAAAAAGAAAAACATATTATCTCTAGAAAGAATGAAAGCATATATATCTCTAGAAAGAATGAACGCATATATATCTCTAGAAAGAATGAAATATATATATATATATATATATATATATATATATATATATATATATATATATATATATATATATATATATATATATATTTATATATATATATATGTCGTACCTAGTAGCCAGAACGCACTTCTCAGCCTACTATGCAAGGCCCAATTTGCCTAATAAACCAAGTTTTCATGAATTAATTGTTTTTTGACTACCTAACCTACCTAACCTAACCTAACCTAACTTTTTCTGCTACCTAACCTAACCTAACCTATAAAGATAAGTTAGGTTAGGTTAGGTAGGGTTGGTTAGGTTCGGTCATATATCAACGTTAATTTTAACTCCATTGAAAAAAAATTGATCTCATACATAATGAAATGGGTAGCTTTACCATTTCATAAGAAAAAAATTAGAGAAAATATATTAATTCAGGAAAACTTGGCTTATTAGGCAAATCGGGCCTTGCAAAGTAGGCCGAGAAGTGCATTCTGGCTACTAGGTACGATATATATATATATATATATATATATATATATATATATATATATATTATGAGGTGAGGGAACAGACTAGTGGGAATTAATATGTTTAGGAAATAGACTGAAATAAGACAGTATTAACTTACTTATGTCATGGTGAAGGGGTTGAGCAGGTGAGTGGGTATGAATCCGTAATATTGTGTTAACAGGGGGAG
Source organism: Procambarus clarkii (assembly GCF_040958095.1). NCBI lineage: Eukaryota > Metazoa > Arthropoda > Malacostraca > Decapoda > Cambaridae > Procambarus > Procambarus clarkii. Next base: position 21,408,091 of record NC_091153.1, read on the forward strand.
ATATTGTCTCGTAGCCCCCATCTGGCGGCGTGGCTGACCTTGATGAAAGGGCTGTGACTGCCCGCGAGTGAGATCTGCTCTCCTTAGCTCAGTGTGGGAGGAATGTGGTATAGACTCGATGACGCCGATCTGTTCCCTCCGTCGATTGAGGTATGGATTATAACCTGAAATGTAACAAATGATATTCAGCACGTGTGAATGGGGAAAATATGTTTATTATGCATGTGTGTTCGCTTGCAACTGCATGAAATACAGATACGAGATGTATATTTTTATATGCTACCTACGTTAATGTGAAGTTTCATTCCGGCGATGACCTCCTCGCGGGGCAGGTGAGCAATAAGGACACTTCACGGTTTTGTAAACTGAAATTGGAAAGAACATATTTAACTGTGTGGAATGTAATAGCCCGAATGAGTAAATATTCTCACACTATAGTAGTTTATACGCAATATTTCACCTGTGGATGACATAAAATGAACTGTGGAATATTAAATATGAATAACACTCACGGTTATCACAGAAAATCTGCTGACATCGCTTGCATTTAATGTCGTAATGTCCTAGGGGCGGTTTTTCACAGCTTGCGCATTGCAGCCGACACAGTTGATTTGGTGATGGAATATAAAACACTCCGCATTTCATGCAGGCTGTAGAGCTTCGCCTTTCCATGACATGGAGCTGTATGGTGAGTGTGTGTAGCGGATGAAGACTCGCAGTGAACTGGCGGCGCGATTGTGTGTGTGTGTGAGGGGAGTGAAACGACCCGGGTCAAATGAGAAGTGATTGATGGCTGACAGGTGTGGGTCTGTCTGTCGGCAGGAGTATGTACCTCGCTCCTCCTTAACGGAATCGCAGTAGAGGGGGAACCGCGGTGGGATGAACATCTCCACTCTGAAGACATCGAAATGCCTTTAAAGCAAATGGCTCACTTCTGCAGGAGGCTGCTGCTCTCTCTCTTACCCCTCAACACTTACGGCTTCCTATAGGGGGGAAGCTAATGGACGTAAAGGCTTTCCTCTCAGGTATGGGGGTTCTCCTCTCCCTCCCCCCTCCCCTTCCCCTCCACCCCAAACAACATATCCACTATGTTGGATCCCCTCAACCTCTACTTACTTACTATCATCAAACTATTATCGTCACACAGGATTAAGTCTATGACAAACACACATACATATTTAATGCTTTTCCCTGTATTTCTTACTATACCACATAGTCTCACACATCCCCAACAACATGGCTTCCCTCTTTCCTGACCCGAACACCCCAAAACCCCGAGGACTAGAACCGCGCGCACCACATTCCTCCGACACGCGTCATAACATCCGGGAAATTCCCCCCAAACCCTTTGTGACTAGACACCTGCGCGCCATCTGTCCAGGTGCCACTCACGTGAGTGCCATCTGGCAGGTGGTGCGCGCGGGTCTAGTCACATATTTCCCTACTAGTATGTGTGTGTTGACGGCAGGATATGCTAGTATGTGTGTGTTGACGGCAGGATATGTTAGTATGTGTGTGTTGACGGCAGGATATGTTAGTATGTGTGTGTTGACGGCAGGATATGTTAATATGTGTGTGTTGACGGCATGATATGTTAGTATGTGTGTGTTGACTGCAGGATATGTTAGTATGGGTGTGTTGACGGCAGGATATGTTAGTATGTGTGTGTTGATGGCAGGATATGTTAATATGTGTGTGTTGACGGCAGGATATGTTAATATGTGTGTGCTGACGGCAGGATATGTTAGTGGATATATGTGTGTTGACGACAGCATATGTTAATGAGTATGTGTGTGTTGTGGGGAATTTTTCAGCAGGTAAATTGATTAATTTAGCTGATTATATTAACTGGACTGTATTAAAATAATTGGACTGTATTAGTTAACTTTAACTTCTGTAGGGTGTTACCTTAACACATATCCGGGGGAGGGGAGTCATTCAATAGCAATTATAATCATTAGTTATATTTCAATAGTTATACTTCAATAAGAAACATTATAGGGTTAGTCACTAACTACTGAAACTAGTGTATGCTTTGTTGATTAGGAGGATTCAACGTGAATTTTATGGAGAATGTCAGAAGGCTCAGGGAAGGCAAGCGTTTCCTAGCCGGCCTCGAGTCACGTGTTGCAATAGAAGGTACCCCCAAGTTCTCAGCTGATCACCTCCTTCTGCGGAAAGTTTACAAGGTAAGCACCGTAAAGCAAATATCCCCAAAGCTATCCTTTGTAAAGTAAACATAAGTAAACACTTAGTAAAGCATACACAAATACTTCAGTATATATAACCGACCGGATACCGTGTGCTTTGTAGTCTGAAGGTTGCAGTAGCGTTGGAACGTTGTAGAACCACGGATGACATAGCGATCGAGACTTGATCCACTCAGATCGTTTGCACAAGTGCGTCTTCCTCCTCCTATCGAGGTGTGTGTCACAATAATAGTCACGCTACTAACTTTAACTCGTTCATTAACTAGAACACTTAGGCGTTATTTTATGCTTTGACTAATTGATTCTTAATTCAAAAAACAGTTATTATTGTTCCTAACGCTGGACTAGAAGTTTGTGGGGTGTAAAGCACATTTGATAAGTGCTAGACTCGTGGCATGACTATTCCTCCGGTAGTGAGATAGCATTCACAGCTGCGGTAAGTTACCTCGGGTGGAAGATTACATTAATTCTTTCTAAATCTTAGTTAATTCCAGTTTAAAACAAGGTTTTCTAATTGAAAGAAAATAGCAGACCGGAAATATTAATAATATAAGAAGATTAATAATAGCGCCACTTCGATACTGGCTGACGCAATCATCCTATACATTTTCTGAGGGATTTCTAGATCTTTCCTAACAGCAGATTAATAAGGTTAGTAGTGATAATTCTCTAATACAACGATTTCAACTAGTTGTATCAGGTGTTAGTAGTTTTAGGGGTCGGAAATTTCCGACATGTGTTGACGGCAGGATATGTTACTATGTGTGTGTTAAAGGCAGGATATATTAGTGAATATGTGTGTGTGTTGACGGCAGGATATGAGCGCTATTGTGAGGCAAGTGGCGGGGTTCTTGGGGCAGGTGGTAGACGAGGAGCAGGTGGCGTGGATCACTCAACACTGCTCCTTTCCTGAGATGAGCAACAACCCGGCTGTCAACAATGAGACCTTCGTGTCCGCCCCCACTGACGCAGCCAAGGGACTGAAGTTCATGAGGAAGGGTGAGGTAACTATTGTAGAGGAGTGTGAGAGTTTGGAAAAATGGAATGATGGAATGGTAAGGAATTGAGCTCGGAAAATTTCTAAAAAAATTCTTTAATTCCTTTAACGCTGGAATATTCCTGTCGTGATATTCAATTAGGTCGCTTGAGGAAGGACTTGCTTAGCTAACACACCAGTGTAGTAAGCAGCTCATTCCTCATTCTGGGACCATTTATGAACAATTGACTAGGCGCGAGCAAACGCCGAGACCCCAAAAAGTTGAAATCCCCTCCACTTGGTCGTTGACCTTCGCCATTTGCCGAAGCGAATCCAGCGAGTAGGTCCTGGGCTCTCACAACAATAATTTATTGTTGTGTGGTGCCGTATATTTAGTCCAAAACCCATGAATCAGTCTCAATTTAATAGTCGAGTGTGATAGTACACTTGCAGGGCAATATAAATGTGTGGGGTGTAACGAAAAGAGTGTTCAACATAACAACTTAGTTTATTCAATAAAGTACTAACTACTACAACAAGAACAAAAGAAATATCAATGACGTTACTCGAAATCCTTCCTGTGACATTATCAATGACAGCTAGACACCAGCCCCTCGGACTGCATAATGAACTAACTCGAACATAAGGTGTGACCACAGAGGAATCAAACAAGCAAGCAATAACAGATCTATAATCACACCTGCAACTATGACACAGTAGGTTCTGAGATGTCTCCAGTAACCTCCTAACTTTTCCCTACGCTCCTTGCAACCTACACCTGCAATAGCGGTTGCAATGCAGTCAAATCAGTAGCCTGTTAATGACACATCAATGACAAATGGTTCCACTGGCAACTCCAGCAAGCCTTCCACAATTAATCTTTACGTTAACACTCTGTCCCACAGACGATCAACAATCAATAACAATTTGATTTACGTTAATAACAAAGTAATATTTACGTTAACTTAATCAATCTCACAACTGTCGCTAGTGACGCGGAAATTACACAACACGCTACCCGTCCAGCATTCAGTGAGTAAATCCCATTAATCCCTGTACTTCCAGACAGCTGATTAATCTCTTTACTAGTTACGTTAATTTACGTTATTGGTTACTATCACTCAACGATAGTTAACTCTGATTTTTCAATGTCCAAAGTGCTAAGAAAACGGTAATCACTCGTGATTACCCATAGAGCAATTAATTACTGTCCTCAAGATCAATAATTAATAAATTAAATACACAACCTTTCACACTGGCTTAGCAATTCACATCAAGGTATAAATTCCGGCTGAGACTTCCATACTCAGACCAATTCAGGTGATTAAGGACGCTAATCACCACGTTTACGTTATTCTAAAATGACGTTACTCTTCCCACGAGTCAATCAAGTGCCGGTACTTCCGGACAGATAAATAACGACGTTACGGTAATGGAACAATGGAGCCTTCGTGCGAGTCGATCAAACATGGATCGCAGTTAATTACTTTGACTTCCTGAAACACATCAATTACGCTCCCCACTGACCGTTAATTACGACAGACAATGCTATAATTCTTGTCTGGCTGACCGCTAAACTACCCTGAGACTATCGCAGCTGCTTGCAGGAAAATTTATTAACCCGAACGTATTCTACATTATCTTGAGAGGTTATCTTGAGATGATTTCGGGGCTTTTTAGTGTCCCCGCAGCCCGGTCCTCGACCAGGCCTCCACTCCCAGGAAGCAGCCCGTGACAGCTGACTAACACCCAGGTACCTATTTTACTGCTAGGTAACAGGGGCATAGGGTGAAAGAAACTCTGCCCATTGTTTCTCGCTGGCGCCTGGGATCGAACCCAGGATCACAAGTCCAGTGTGCTGTCCGCTAGGCCGACTGGCTCCCCGTTACTCAAATTGTTAAAGAACAAACTCTCTTAAAGCAATGGGTGTTCCATTGGTTACATTATATTAATTGCTTCACAATCACGTCACTGAATACAGGACATCGATGTCCTACCAGATAACAGGAGAATATAAAACCCAAGTACTCGTGTTCCCAAGTCCAAAACCCAAGTTCGCGGTGATTGATCAACACTAGCAACAATCACCATCAATGACAACCCCTTTGCAATAACACACACACGGCACGTGCACTAAACAAATCATATTAGTACACTGCCTAACACTTACTTATTGATGCAAATGATAACGGGATAACGTTTCTATTAACAATATCTTTCAGGACCCTGAAAGAATTTCAACACAAGACAGAACACGAAAGTATAACAGGGGGGAGGGGATCGGATGAAATTAGTAAAAGTCAAGTAATCAAAGTAAAGGTAGAAGGAAGGAAGGAAGGAGAGGAGGAAAGAGGGATGAAGGATGGGAGGTTGAGGCAGGAACTGAGGTTGGGAAGAGGCGAGCGGGAATAGAAAACGGGGAGCGAACGGGGAAAGGGGAGGCAGGAGGGAGAGAATGAAGGAGGAAGAGTAAGGAAGGAGGAAGAGTAAGGAAGGAGGAATAGTAATAGAGAGAGAGAAAAGTAGAAAGGGTAAGAAAGGGTAGGGAGAGTAGACTGACTGTTTATTCTATCTATACTATGATGTTATACTATACTGATATTCCAAGATGTTCTGATGTTTGCTGCCACCACCTGTCATTGAATCTAAATTTACTTCCACTTAAACAATGCGACAGGAGCACTGCTTAATTTAGTTATCTTTCACATGTTCAATAGATATCTCTAGCCTTAACTCTTACTTGAGGGGACATTGATTCAAAAAGAGGACTAAACAAAAGTCAAGCTTGTTCTTCTACCCATAGAAATTTATTAACAAATTATTTCAATTTCCAGCAATTGATATTTAACACTTTGACATCCTGTTATTTAATACAACATTGACCTAAGTAAAAGGGGTGGGGGATCACCCACTCCATACACGCCCACACCATACATGGTTAAATGGTTCAGACTCCACTGGCTCGTCAACACTAAGACACCCAACCAAGACAATGCATTACTGACACTCTTACCTCACTAACAAGTTCACCCAGGGGTGGATGATGGCTAATCACCCGCCCGGATGGAGGAGCTGGTTGGATGTACTCTCCCTTGCAAAGGTTCCACTCTCACTACTCAACCACCTCTCTGGCCGAGCCAGGGTGGGTACTCTCTCAAGCCAGAACAGTGCTTCTTTGTTCAATAATACTCCCGTCAGCACAAGCTTGGCTGGCTCACTCTTCCACTACCACCTCCCTCGCGACTAACGCACACACGCATACACGCACACACACACACACAATTACAACTCACAATTATACATGAAAGAGTGCAAAATACTTGCACTGTTAGAAAACAATGGGTATAATATTGGGAAAATTAAAGGGAAGAATGGAAGTAACTGCAAAGGGCCTATTGGCCCATATTTCTTGTTGCTTCTATATTGGTGCGGAGTCTTGAAGTGGGTAGAATATAGTTGTGCATTAATTGGCTGTTGATTGCTGGTGTTGACTTCTTGATGTGTAGTGCCTTGCAGATATCAAGCCGCCAGCTATCGCTGTATCTATCGATGATTTCTGTATTTTTTGTTAAGACTTCTCTGGTGATGGTCTGGTTGTGGGAAGAGATTATATGTTCCTTAATGGAACCCTGTTGCTTATGCATCGTTAATCGCCTAGAAAGAGATGTTGTTGTCTTGCCTATATACTGAGTTCTTTGAGGCTTACAGTCCCTAAGTGGGCATTTGAAGGCATAGACGACATTGGTCTCTTTTAAAGCGTTCTGCTTTTTGTCTGGAGAGTTTCTCATGAGTAGGTTGGCCGCGTTCTTGGTTTTATAGTAAATCGTCAATTATATCTTCTGATTTTTGTCTGTAGGGATAACGTTCCTATTAATAATATCTTTCAGGACCCTTTCCTCCGTTTTATGAGCTGTGGAAAAGAAGTTCTTGTAAACTAGTCTAATAGGGGGTACAGGTGTTGTGTTAGTTGTTCCTTACGAGGTTGCATGGCGTTTCACCTTCCATCTTATGACGTCTTCAACGAAACCATTGGAGAAGCCGTTGTTGACTAGGACCTGCCTTACCCTACAGAGTTCTTCATCGGCTTGCTTCCGTCCTGAGTTGTGGCTGAGAGCACGGTCGACGTAAGCGTTAACAACACTCCTCTTGTACCTGTCTGGGCAGTCACTGTTGGCATTGAGGCACATTCCTATGTTTATTTCCTTAGTGTAGACTGCAGTGTGGAAACCTCCGCTCCTTTCCATGACTGTTACATCTAGAAAAAGCAGCTTCCCATCCTTCTCCATCTCGTAAGTGAAACGCAACACAGAATTCCGCTTAAATGCCTCCTTCAGCTCCTGCAGATGTCTGACATCAGGTACCTGTGTAAAAATGTCGTCAACACACCTGCAGTATATGGCCGGTTTCAAGTTCATGTCGACATGAACTTGAAACCGGCCAGTTCGTTCATGAACGACATTAGGCCTTGCATAGTAGGTCGAGAAGTGCGTTCTGGCTACTAGGTACGATATATATATACATATATATATATATATATATATATATATATATATATATATATATATATATATATATATATATATATATATATATATATATATATATATATATATATATATATATGCGAACAAGCCTGAATGGTCCCCAGGACAATATGCAACTGAAAACTCACACCCCAGATGTGACTCGAACCCATACTCCCAGAAGCAACGCAACTGGTATGTACAAGACGCCTTAATCCACTTGACCATCACGACCGGACATAATGAGGTGATAGCCGAGGCTATTTGAACCACCCCACCGCCGGCACTCGGATAGTTATCTTGGGCATAGTATTTTACCAAATCACCTCATTCTTTGGGGCACACGTGAGGAACACAAATGCGAACAAGCCTGAATGGTCCCCAGGACAATATGCAACTGAAAACTCACACCCCAGAAGTGACTCGAACCCATACTCCCAGAAGCAACGCAACTGGTATGTACAAGACGCCTTAATCCACTTGACCATCACGACCGGACATAATGAGGTGATAGCCGAGGCTATTTGAACCACCCCACCGCCGGCACTCGGATAGTTATCTTGGGCATAGCATTTTACCAAATCACCTCATTCTTAGGGGCACACGTGAGGAACACAAATGCGAACAAGCCTGAATGGTCCCCAGGACAATATGCAACTGAAAAATCACACCCCAGAAGTGACTCGAACCCATACTCCCAGAAGCAACGCAACTGGTATGTACAAGACGCCTTAATCCACTTGACCATCACGACCGGACATAATGAGGTGATAGCCGAGGCTATTTTTCTTGTACATACCAGTTGCGTTGCTTCTGGGAGTATGGGTTCGAGTCACTTCTGGGGTGTGAGTTTTCAGTTGCATATTGTCCTGGGGACCATTCAGGCTTGTTCGCATTTGTGTTCCTCACGTGTGCCCCAAAGAATGAGGTGATTTGGTAAAATGCTATGCCCAAGATAACTATCCGAGTGCCGGCGGTGGGGTGGTTCAAATAGCCTCGGCTATCACCTCATTATGTCCGGTCGTGATGGTCAAGTGGATTAAGGCGTCTTGTACATACCAGTTGCGTTGCTTCTGGGAGTATGGGTTCGAGTCACTTCTGGGGTGTGAGTTTTCAGTTGCATATTGTCCTGGGGACCATTCAGGCTTGTTCGCATTTGTGTTCCTCACGTGTGCCCCAAAGAATGAGGTGATTTGGTAAAATGCTATGCCCAAGATAACTATCCGAGTGCCGGCGGTGGGGTGGTTCAAATAGCCTCGGCTATCACCTCATTATGTCCGGTCGTGATGGTCAAGTGGATTAAGGCGTCTTGTACATACCAGTTGCGTTGCTTCTGGGAGTATGGGTTCGAGTCACTTCTGGGGTGTGAGTTTTCAGTTGCATATTGTCCTGGGGACCATTCAGGCTTGTTCGCATTTGTGTTCCTCACGTGTGCCCGAAAGAATGAGGTGATTTGGTAAAATGCTATGCCCAAGATAACTATCCGAGTGCCGGCGGTGGGGTGGTTCAAATAGCCTCGGCTATCACCTCATTATGTCCGGTCGTGATGGTCAAGTGGATTAAGGCGTCTTGTACATACCAGTTGCGTTGCTTCTGGGAGTATGGGTTCGAGTCACTTCTGGGGTGTGAGTTTTCAGTTGCATATTGTCCTGGGGACCATTCAGGCTTGTTCGCATTTGTGTTCCTCACGTGTGCCCCAAAGAATGAGGTGATTTGGTAAAATGCTATGCCCAAGATAACTATCCGAGTGCCGGCGGTGGGGTGGTTCAAATAGCCTCGGCTATCACCTCATTATGTCCGGTCGTGATGGTCAAGTGGATTAAGGCGTCTTGTACATACCAGTTGCGTTGCTTCTGGGAGTATGGGTTCGAGTCACTTCTGGGGTGTGAGTTTTCAGTTGCATATTGTCCTGGGGACCATTCAGGCTTGTTCGCATTTGTGTTCCTCACGTGTGCCCCAAAGAATGAGGTGATTTGGTAAAATGCTATGCCCAAGATAACTATCCGAGTGCCGGCGGTGGGGTGGTTCAAATAGCTTCGGCTATCACCTCATTATGTCCGGTCGTGATGGTCAAGTGGATTAAGGCGTCTTGTACATACCAGTTGCGTTGCTTCTGGGAGTATGGGTTCGAGTCACTTCTGGGGTGTGAGTTTTCAGTTGCATATTGTCCTGGGGACCATTCAGGCTTGTTCGCATTTGTGTTCCTCACGTGTGCCCCAAAGAATGAGGTGATTTGGTAAAATGCTATGCCCAAGATAACTATCCGAGTGCCGGCGGTGGGGTGGTTCAAATAGCCTCGGGTATCACCTCATTATGTCCGGTCGTGATGGTCAAGTGGATTAAGGCGTCTTGTACATACCAGTTGCGTTGCTTCTGGGAGTATGGGTTCGAGTCACTTCTGGGGTGTGAGTTTTCAGTTATATATATATATATATATATATATATATATATATATATATATATATATACGATATATATATATATATATATATCGTCCCAGAAGTGACTCGAACCCATACTCCCAGGAGCAACGCAACTGGTATGTACAAGACGCCTTAATCCACTTGACCATCACGACCGGACATAATGAGGTGATAGCCGAAGCTATTTGAACCACCCCACCGCCGGCACTCGGATAGTAATCTTGGGCATAGCATTTTACCAAATCACCTCATTCTTTGGGGCACACGTGAGGAACACAAATGCGAACAAGCCTGAATGGTCCCCAGGACAATATGCAACTGAAAACTCACACCCCAGAAGTGACTCGAACCCATACTCCCAGGAGCAACGCAACTGGTATGTACAAGACGCCTTAATCCACTTGACCATCACGACCGGACATAATGAGGTGATAGCCGAAGCTATTTGAACCACCCCACCGCCGGCACTCGGATAGTAATCTTGGGCATAGCAATTTTACCCTGTGATTTACCACATACCAGACTATGACGACCATATTGGTCTGCCATCGCAGTTCCGCAGATGCACCTATGTTCGGTGAGGATGGGGGCGGCAAGGCGAAGGGCAACTCCAATGCGGAGAGCGTCATGACTGAGGCGAGTTCCCAGGGCTGCATTGGGCACAGCAAATAAAAAATCCCCGGCGTGGGGTGCTGTTACCGCTAGGAGGCGGGCTTTGTTTTCAGCATCAGCGTTGTCAATCATTGCTGTGACAGTCTTTTCCATTATGGGGCTATCCCAGTGGGCCTGCTTGTGGTCTTTTGGGACTTGTGGTCGGGGTTGAGGGTGTGCAATGGTGTCCCATTGTCTGGCTGCTTCGATGAACATTTGATCATGAGTTCCCGCTGTCTCTCTCATACGCTCTGGTAGGATCTGCCCTACCAATTCGTTGGCTGCTGTACATGAGGATAAGAATGCTAGAAGTGCTACCTCAGTTGCCTTTCGTATGCCTATCCCTCCAAATCTCACTGGTAGTGTTGCTTGGTTCCACTGACTGTCATCTAAATCTAGGTTGAGCGCCTTCCTGAATATTGACCTGAGGAGCTCATCATATTGATTTAGAAGTGGGTTGCCAAAAGTTGGTGCACACCTTAAGAAGTATGTTAGCCTGGGCAACGTAAGGCACTTTGTGAGAAGGTAGAGGGCATCGTGGGAGTCCAAGTCCCCAATTCTCTCTTCCATCCTCTTTAGGTCTCTAAACTTTTCGTCAAGGACTGCAGCAATGGCATTGTGGCCCAGAGGTGCTCCGAGTAGTGTGCTGTCGGTAGGTTTAACGACTGAGGCTTCTGGTAGAACTGATTTCACTTCTCTAATGATTACTTCACTGGATGCAATAATTTCGCACTTGGAGGGGTTAAGAACGAGATCCATGGACTCCCCCCGTGTCTTCACCAGCTGTAGGTCTTCTAGCAGGGAATCTTGTGTGCCTGCCAGAGTGCCATCATCCAGGAACCAGATGTTGAGCTCGCTGGACAGTCTGGTTGTAATTTCTCGAACCGCTATGCAAAAGAGGAACGGTGCAAGTGGGTCACCCTGTTGAATTCCCTCTGCTGAGGTGACTTCATGTTTGCCAAACAGGAGGGTTGAGTCTTTGCTGTAGCCTGCTGACACAAACGGGAGAATGCTTGGGCAATGTTCCTGGACTGCAGTGAGGATTGCTTCCCTTTTGACCGAGTTGAAAGCGTTTTTAAAATCTAATTTTACTACTGCCTGGTCTTCAGTAAGAGAGCTAATGTAGGCTCGTGCAGCATGAGCCGCTGCTTCACAGCCTTGGGGGACTCCAAACCCCAGCTGGTTGGGTTGCAGCATGGTGGCTGCTTCCATTCGGATACTTCTGACAGCAACCCTTGCAATTAGGCGGCGAAGGGTATTACCAACGGCAATGGGTCTGATCCCTCCCCCCTTCTTTTTCAGGGCACATAGGGATGCACCAAAGAAGAATGGTTTGATTTCATCAGGGATTAACCCGGCGAGGCAGTTGTTGACAAACGTTGTGATTTCTGTCAGGAGCGCTTCTGCAGCTGGGCCAAGAACAGGGTTCACCATTTCCTTCACATGTTGAGGTCTTACCCCTGTGTAGCCTCCTGAGGAGCCCGGGGGAAATGAAACGATAGCTTTATAAACCTCTGACTCCCGGAGGACGAGAGGTTCCTGGTTAGGGGCGAGCCTGACCTGTGGGGGAGGTCCACCTACGGCCCTGAGGGGGTGTTTTTCTCTCAGTGCTTGGGCTGTGGTTTCATCCCTGGGCAAAATTTTGTCCTCACTTGTGATCAACCTGAGTGCCCCGACTGTATTGCCCTCTTCAATTTTCTTGCTGACTTGGGTACCTAATTTTCTGTTGTCGCTGATTGCCGTACTTGGTCTGCCTCGGCGGTGTTTGGTGTGTTTGGGGAGGCGGACTAGGTTGTCAGCCCTAGGAAAATCCCTAATTGCTTTATTGACGGATGAGGCCAGTGTCTTGCCTCCTCTGTCTGGTACACCTAAGCATGCATTGCCAAAAAGTAACAGATTGTGCCAGGCTTTGATGGTATCAGGTGCATCAAGGTTATTTGACCCCCTGTTGACTTTTGCGATGAGGTCCGTGTATTTCCCTGCAGCAAATGGGCGAGAGGCCTTTGGGATGTGGGTGAGTGTCCTGGTTGACGTTGCTTTAATTGCCTCTAGCAGGTCGTCTGTTGCAATGTAATCTGTTGCGATTTGTACTGGTGCAACAGGCTCCTGAGTGCTGCCTCCTCCCACGGGAGGCCTCCCTGACCCAGGACAGTCACCATGCTGGCGTATGACTCTGGAGACCGAGTTGATGCTGATGTTGCTCCCACAAACACTGCATGTGCCTCTCCTTTGATTGGCTTCGGGAGGGGTGAGCTGGCTGGTAGCGGCTTCTTCTGCCATCCCCTTAGGTAAAGTGAATGTCACCTTGCACTGGAGTATTTGTCTCTCCCTCCTGGCTGGGGGGGGACGAGGTTGTCCCCTATACTATGCGTCATGTCTGGGCAGATGTCTGGGGTGGGTGGGCTCGTGGAGTTGGTAGGTGGGGGTTGGGAGGCTGCGCTGGCCCGGTCTGGGAGGGGGGCCGGGGAGGGGAAGGCGCGACCACCTGATCGTGGGAGGTGGGGGCAGGGGAGCGGAAGACACTGCACCTCACGGAGGGGGGGGGGGAGACACTACACAAGTGGAGTGGGCGAGCGGGAGACACTACACTCAGGGGGTGGGGGGGAGGCACTACACTCAGGGGGTGGGGGGGGAGGGTTGATGTGGCACGTAACACTTGGATAATTTCCTTTTGTCACTAAACACTGGTGAATGTGTCCTGGCTCACTGGGTGTGGTGCTCTCAACACGATACTCACAATGGTCCAGTCACCACAGGACTGGACTCAACTTATCTTTTTCAAGCACTTATTGGCACACTGGTGACCCAGTCTCTTGACCCCACCACATGTGTCCTTCCACCCTTTCCTGGTGAGGGAGCCGTAGGGCGTGTGACGTGTGTGGGCGTGGGCTGACGGTGGGCGTGGGGTGCCGGTGGGCGTAGGGTTGCGTGGGGTGACGGTGGGCGTAGGGTTGCGTGGGGTGACGGTGGGCGTGGGGTGGACGATGGTCGTCGGGTCAGCCGCCGGGAGAGGGTAGCTGGGTGGGCTGGCGAGGCCTGTGGGAGGCTAGGGAGAGGGGGGGAGAAGGTGTCCCGGTCACACACAATTAACACAAAGTTTCACAGGTGCATTATGTTTATCACTACAAACTCACCGTTCACCTGAAAAGACGCACACATTCACTTATAAGTCTGCTGGAATACAAGCAGGTTTGTGAGCCTCCCCTTCACTCCCCCCCCCCTCCACATGAGGCCTCCTCCCCGCCTGGAGGCTGTTGTTTATGGAGGCACTGAGATAACCCTCAGCCAGCTGATATATATATATATATATATATATATATATATATATATATATATATATATATATATATATATATATATATATATATATATATATATATATATATATATATATATATATATATATATATATATCGTACCTAGTAGCCAGAACGCACTTCTCGACCTACTTTGCAAGGCCTAATGTCGACCCCACGGATCGATAAACACTCCGGATAAATTTACGTTACTCGGTTGAGTGGACGGCTGACACTTTTAGGAAAGCCTCGTCACTCACCACAATTCTACCACAATTACGTTAACACGTCAGACACAATATATCTATATAAATCACACTTGTCACGTCCCTGGGAACACAACAAGAAAATAACCACAAATCTCGTATCACTCCACAATAATCAATTGCCAGGAATCCCTGACGTTACACACTGACACTAACCTGAGCGCTCAGTACTGGAATTCCACACCTGCAAGATTATATCACATGGAATAATATCAACAACAATGATTGAATTATCACAATTCTACCAGAATGGAATTTAAAATATTACATGGACATCCCTCTCAGTCCTTGGATAATCTATGTATAGTATGTTCCCGTGTGTACGCACACACACACACACACAATGTACGTCTGTCTACACCAGACCAAGTCCCACTGGACTGACAAGATGTCCTCAAGGGTGATACTCTCGCTCGCCCAAGCTTCACTATCACCTATACAGGTGCTCTTACTGACAATGCAACGGAACACCTGACTTTGAATTCAGGCTTAGAGACTAATAAATCACCAAAAATACACACGTCAGTACTTACTCATTTATACAGCCGGCCTCACACAATTACCGTACATCAGGCACCCAGCTGACAGGTGGCTGCTCACGGCGGTGGAGATGGCTAGAGTGGTCCTCGCGTGGAATTGTTCGTACAAAGATGACTTGGCGCATCTTTCGATCCCTCCCTCACAACACATTGCTCGGTTCGCACTCACAGGTGAAGCGGATGTTCGTATACAAATGACGCGCACAATGTATAGCGTCTTACACAAACATGGGAAATCTGCCTTGATCACTGATACGAATTTCTCTGTTCCCATCGACTACTACAGAGCACTAGCAGGAATTAGAACGTCTATAATCAATGGAATGGGGACCCACGAGTCTGTTACTGCTCGTATGCAAATTACCAACGATTCAAGATTTCTCTCACTCGTTCCCTATCTATCTACCCCTCGACGAGGACTCCAGCTGGATTCTGTTCGTGCAGCTGGCGGTCTTGGTGGAGGCGGTAGTGGAGAAGCTGAGGAGACAGTCACCACGACGTCATCTTGCCCAATTTGGCCGAATGGACAAGAAAGGGGTCAGGCTGTGGTGGTGACTGGAGCAGAATGATGTCTTGAGAGAAAAACATGCAGGTGATCCCACATCTCCTCGAAAGAACCAATTAGGGGGAGGCACACAACGTCCTACCCCTCTCAACCAATCAGAGACGGGGTAGCATGTCCCTAGGGCACTCCAAAATGGCCGACCAACATGGCCGCTCAAGATGGACGCCTGCCGTTGCCATGGCGACGATGCTGGGGAGCTAGCAGGAGGCCCACGCTCGCCCATGCTCTCCCAGGCCCCTCAAGATTCCTGTGCAAACCTTGAGTCCTCGCTCCAAGCCATACAATGATAATTATGCTATTGTTATAACTGTGTCCACAGACATGGTACCCCGGCCAGGGTAACACTTCTGGAATGCTGATGACTGGGGCTCTCACATGAGCCCAAACACAAGATGTTTCGGATACTGTTTACCAAACGTAGTGCCGGGCACTTAACCAGTGCACTTAGCAAGTGTACTGGCTTCCACAGGCATATGGATCCAGTGTAAGTGAGCTGGTGAACCATCCCCTCACATCACGAGGAAGGGCGAGGTAACTATTGTAGAGAACACTATTGTCTTGACAGTCACATCATGGTAGTGTAGAGAACACTGTTGTCTTGACAGTCACATCATGGTAGTGTAGAGGAGAACACTATTGTCTTGACAGTCACATCATGGTAGTGTAGAGGAAACACTATTGTCTTGACAGTCCATTATGGTAATGTAGAGAACACTGTTGTCTTGACAGTCACATCATTGTAGTGTAGAGAAGATAACTGTTGTCTTGACAGTCACATCATGGTAGTGTAGAGGAAAACACTGTTGTCTTGACAGTCACATCATGGTAGTGTAGAGGAGAACACTATTGTCTTGACAGTCACATCATGGTAGTGTAGAGGAGAACACTATTGTCTTGACAGTTACATCATGGTAGTGTAGAGGAGAACACTGTTGTCTTGACAGTCACATCATGGTAGTGTAGAGAACACTATTGTCTTGACAGTCACATCATGGTAGTGTAGAGGAGAACACTGTTGTCTTGACAGTCACATCATGGTAGTGTAGAGGAGAACACTGTTGTCTTGACAGTCACATCATGGTAGTGTAGAGAACACTATTGTCTTGACAGTCACATCATGGTAGTGTAGAGGAGAACACTGTTGTCTTGACAGTCACATCATGGTAGTGTAGAGGAGAACACTGTTGTCTTGACAGTGACGTAAAGGTTGGGTTGAAGATCAACATAATCCAATCATTATCATCACCAACTGTTGTCATCATCCCCATCATTTAGTGTTTACCATAGATGGTCTGACACATCCCCATCACTCAGTGTTTACCATAGATGGTCTGACACATCCCCATCACTCAGTGTTTACCATGGATGGTCTGACACATCCCCATCACTCAGTGTCTACCATGGATGGTCCGACACATCCCCATCACTCAGTGTTTACCATGGATGGTCTGACACATCTCCATCACTCAGTGTTTACCATGGATGGTCCGACACATCCCCATCACTCAGTGTTTACCATGGATGGTCTGACACATCCCCATCACTCAGTGTCTACCATGGATGGTCTGACACATCCCCATCACTCAGTGTCTACTGTCGGAAAATCCGACACCATTTAATAATATCATACAGACAGATAAGAGCTGTGTTGTATAAACAAGTTACCCATAGAAAACGTAACTTGTAGTGGAATTACCGTCTAAAGAAAACGGGATATCATCACCACATACTATTATAATTCACCAGCTATTCTGCTGGGAATTATTCTTAAATACATTAGTCTTTGGACTTTACCATCATAAAAACATCTTATATAAATTAACTTAATTATCAATATTAAAGTAAAGTAAATGTGACCCTTCTATCACGTTCTGAAATCTGGACAATGTAGGCCAGGCGTCAGAGTGAGGAGGAGGGCAGCCATTGTTGTTATATGAGACCAGAGGCTCACACGGGAGCAAATTCGGCTCCTGTTAAATTTACTTGGACGTAGTGTTATGGAACCCAAAGGTGTACCATTGTCAACACGCTGTCTACAAATACAAGTTAAGTGTCTATCCGAAACCCGTTTATCATTCATTTATGGCCATTAATGTCAGGATATAGGGTTAGCCGGTTAGAACGCGAAATCGCCTCATACTAAAGGTAATTAAGCCAGGTCTTTAATGTTCCATGTACTGTATAGTGTTTTCTCTGATATAGCTTGTCATATATAGGATTCTGGCTTCACAGCTAGCACACTTTTGACAGGTCAAGACGAGGATGCAAGATTATGTGCACCAGTTACTGGGTGATAGAAGCTACCTCAAAGAGGATAATTTGGTGTCTACACTCTAGTTATACCTGGTGGACTAACCTGCTGTACTATAAGAGAAGGAACCTCATCAATGTATGTAGTTATTTCTGTAGTTTGATTGGCTGCATATATATTAATTTAATAACCCCCCTAATGTGTAGAGGATCGATTTGTGAGATTATGAGATTATTGCAGAAATACAGTCCACTTAACATTATACAAATTGCTATCGAAGTATATAAATTAACGTAAATATAAATTCATATAAATTAAATAAATATAAATCTCACAGGTCGGTTCCCACATTATTTGGTCATCTTCGAACCGGATGACGGATTATTTGATCCTTTGAACCCACATTTGGTCATCTTAGTACCGGATGAACCAGTTAACCAGTGGATTCATTAAATATACTAGTGCAGTGTTATTTAAACAAAGCCAGCAGTCAAGACGGCAGCGTAGCCTCGAGGGAGCTCAGGAGCCTCCCTCAGCCCAGTTCAGCTTCGTCAGCGGTTTCATGCACACCCACAGATATTTGGTGGCGTGTTATTTCGTGAAATGACAGCGCTAATATTGAAGCCAGCCTAATTAGTGACTGTGTCTTCGCGAGATTGTTCACGGATTTCGTGGTGTTACATTTCGCGAGAGATTATCTACGAATTTTGGGGAGTTTATTTCGCGAGGTCACTAATAATATTTAATACTTCTAGATAATATTAGAAGTTTCATAGAGGCTAATTAAGAGGCTATTATCAATAATTGTGTATATTATTTCTCCAAATAGAGAATTATTTAATATATACTGCACTAGTGTTCTCAATATAATATTTACTAATTGCCAACCCACAACAGGGTAGGATATTACCAATGACTAGTTGAACTATTATTGCTCATCCTAGTCCCATTATTACCATAGTCAGTTGTACTATATTGATCAACCTAACACCATTAATGAATGGTCCAGACCCTATTTTGGGTGTAATTTTTATCAACTCGAGTTGAGTTGTATATATAATAATTTACTTATGATCATTACACCTTTGAGTGATTAATTAGTGTCTCTACCATCCTGGGGTGATATAGAAGAGCTAACCTAAAGGTACTTCCAGTGACACTGGTTTATCACTCAAATCATTAGTGTGTATGATTGTATATATATAATGTGTATTAATTTTAAGTGCTAACCTCTAGTAGAGGTAGGATTATTGCCTAGTGAGTTCAGAATTTACCCTAGGCTACCATTAGTGTTTGTTCAGTATTATGAGCAGCCCAAGTACAAGTTCCACAAGGCTTCACCAACGAGCCAGTATGGATAATGCAGGGAGAATGAAAAGAACCCTTGCAGGTCTTAAAGGCCACTTAACAAGACAGATCAAGAAATGTGAAGATTTGTCACAACAATCTCAAGTTGATTATGCTGACCTGGAAAGCTATTATCAAGCAGCTGCAGGTAAATTTGAGCAAATCAAATGTCAAATAGCAACATATGTGGCTGAACTTGCCAACACTAATTTATCAGAAACAGAAATAGACGACATTATGGTTGATCTTGCGAATTATGAAGATCACACTCAGGCCACGTTACAGCCTTATGTCAAATTAATTGCCCAGAACAAGGCAACAGCAACAACAACAACAGTTGCATCTAATACGAGTCAAGCAGAAGCTCGACTCCCTCCAATTAATTTACCCACTTTCTCAGGAAAAGATGAGGAAGATTGGGACGAATTTTTAAACAAATTCGTTGACCTTGTAGACTCAAAACAATCTTTACCAAAGAGTAGTAAATTCTCTTATTTGCAAGGCCAATTATCAGGTGAGGCTAAAACAGTAGTATCCCATCTGAGATTAACTAATGACGGCTATGATCTGGCAGTAAAACTCCTCAAGGATAATTATGCTGATCCAGAAGTAAGAACATCACATTTAGTTCATGAGCTGTTGCATTTACCCCCACCGGAGGCTTCAGCTGATTCACTCCAAGTCTTCAAGCTGGAGGTAGAATCATTGATCAATGCCCTCAGCCTGACAGCAGATACAAACGGGGCTGAGTGGGTCTTGAAAATAATTGTCCAGGAGAAAATACCTAGGGACATATTGAGACAAATGAGTGCTCATTACAATAAAAGTATCTTATCCATGAATGAAATATCTGAAGGTTTAAAGTCAGTAGTTCATCAATTACGAACACATGACAAATTAAAACCACCAAGTAAACCCTCAGAAACTAATAATAGTAAACCACAGAGTACCAAAGGTACACCAAATCAATCTAGACAATATAATTCAACACCAAAGTGGAACAGTGGCAGTGTGGGCGTATATGCAGTGGGACCCTCCAAGCCTATAGTTACTGTGTCACCCAAGAACATGACACCAAAGGGTACAGGAAGCTATGGAACATGTTTGTTCTGCAATGAGAAACATTCAATGTACCACTGCTCTAATTTTCCTGATAGTGACGCCCGTGTTGAGCGACTCAAAGATTTGCAACATTGCACGAGGTGCCTCAGGAAACATAACATCAACGACTGTGATACCCAATTACACACCTGTAATAGGTGTAACAAAGGTCAGCACCATGCAGCATTGTGCAGAGACACCAAAACAACGTCTCCAAACCCCAAGGTGGAAGATAGCATTCCCACCACAGTACAGTACTGCAAGGTGCAACAAACAAACAGTGTCCAATCGGCAAAGTCTAAAGGTAATACGACTTTGCCTACTGCCCAAATTACCATCCTGAATAAGAGGGCCAAGGTCTATACCCGTGGGTTGTTTGACCAAGGATCCCAGAGAACATATATCACTAAAAAGCTGGCAGATGAATTACAATTAAGGCCTGTAGCCCAGACGTCATTCAACATCTCAGGGTTTGTAACAGATGCAGGACCTCAAGTCTACCAGGTGGTACAACCATCAGTACGTTTAGGCAGGTACGTCTGTCGAGTACAAGCCATTGTGGTGGACAAGATACCAGTAGACCTACAAGTTCAAGGTCTGAGAGCAACAGCCAAATTCCTGAGAAATAGAGGAATAAAATTGGCAGATAATATTAAGTCTGATCACCTCAACGACTTCGGTCTCCTTGTAGGGACAGACTATTGCCATCAATTCATTGGTAGCCCTACTAAATATCAGGGCATAACCATGTTAAACTCTGCAGGAGGTAAATTACTCTCAGGCCCAGTATCAAGCCTGAGGAGACCTATGCCTGCAGATAAACAATACCAGTAGAAACCTAAATTTGTCAGCTGATTATATTTCTCCAGTAGCATTATACTAAGGAGATTACAGCTGACTATACCAACAGAGCTTGATGTTAGTATCATCATTTGAAGCTGAAGATGAGTTCATGAGGCCTCAGTGGCAAATCAGTGAACAGTAGCCTAAAACAGCTACAAGTCACTGCGACCAATGTCACTGAACCCACTGCAGTCTCAGAACTATACTTTACTTTAATGATGAGCTATTCAATCTTCTGAATCAATTAACTAAATTAAAACCCCAATAAATCTGATGACTGATTTGATACATTTATTATTTAATCAAGATGCATTCCATGGGCCTCAGTGTTTATATATCAGTGACCAGTTACCTGAAGAAACTTCAAGTTATATCTAATGTCTCTGATCTCACTGCAGTCCCTGAATCATACTTGACTGTAGTACTTGATCACATCCAGTCTTCTGGGTTAAATAATATGTAATAAGGCTTGAATATTAGCCTTTCAAGAGTTGACAGGGAAATGAAATCGCATTAGACTTCTAACCCCTGCAACTCTAGTACGGGACATCCGTCCTGTACGAACAGACGCACAAATGTGTGATTACTAACTACTAACATCAAATTAATCTAATAATTCGAAGGAGGAGTATCGGTGTTCGTCTGTTCTAAATAGGACTTCGACCCGTGAGCAGCCCCCTGGGGAATTATGTCGGAAAATCCGACACCATTTAATAATATCATACAGACAGATAAGAGCTGTGTTGTATAAACAAGTTACCCATAGAAAACGTAACTTGTAGTGGAATTACCGTCTAAAGAAAACGGGATATCATCACCACATACTATTATAATTCACCAGCTATTCTGCTGGGAATTATTCTTAAATACATTAGTCTTTGGACTTTACCATCATAAAAACATCTTATATAAATTAACTTAATTATCAATATTAAAGTAAAGTAAATGTGACCCTTCTATCACGTTCTGAAATCTGGACAATGTAGGCCAGGCGTCAGAGTGAGGAGGAGGGCAGCCATTGTTGTTATATGAGACCAGAGGCTCACACGGGAGCAAATTCGGCTCCTGTTAAATTTACTTGGACGTAGTGTTATGGAACCCAAAGGTGTACCATTGTCAACACGCTGTCTACAAATACAAGTTAAGTGTCTATCCGAAACCCGTTTATCATTCATTTATGGCCATTAATGTCAGGATATAGGGTTAGCCGGTTAGAACGCGAAATCGCCTCATACTAAAGGTAATTAAGCCAGGTCTTTAATGTTCCATGTACTGTATAGTGTTTTCTCTGATATAGCTTGTCATATATAGGATTCTGGCTTCACAGCTAGCACACTTTTGACAGGTCAAGACGAGGATGCAAGATTATGTGCACCAGTTACTGGGTGATAGAAGCTACCTCAAAGAGGATAATTTGGTGTCTACACTCTAGTTATACCTGGTGGACTAACCTGCTGTACTATAAGAGAAGGAACCTCATCAATGTATGTAGTTATTTCTGTAGTTTGATTGGCTGCATATATATTAATTTAATAACCCCCCTAATGTGTAGAGGATCGATTTGTGAGATTATGAGATTATTGCAGAAATACAGTCCACTTAACATTATACAAATTGCTATCGAAGTATATAAATTAACGTAAATATAAATTCATATAAATTAAATAAATATAAATCTCACAGGTCGGTTCCCACATCTACCATGGATGGTCTGACACATCTCCATCACTCAGTGTTTACCATGGATGGTCTGACACATCCCCATCACTCAGTGTCTACCATGGATGGTCCGACACATCCCCATCACTCAGTGTTTACCATGGATGGTCTGACACATCTCCATCACTCAGTGATCCATGGATGGTCTGACACATCCCCGTCACTCAGTGTCCACCATGGATTGTCTGACACATCCCCATCACTCAGTGTTTACCATGAATTGTCTGACACATCCCCATCACTCAGTGTCTACCATGGATTGTCTGACACATCCCCATCACTCAGTGTTTACCATGAATGGTCTGACACATCCCCATCACTCAGTGTCTACCATGGATGGTCTGACACATCCCCATCACTCAGTGTCCACCATGAATGGTCTGACACATCCCCATCACTCAGTGTTTACCATGGATGGTCTGACACATCCCCATCACTCAGTGTCTACCATGGATGGTCTGACACATCCCCATCACTCAGTGTCTACCATGGATGGTCCGACACATCCCCAACACTCAGTGTCTACCATGGATGGTCTGACACTTCCCCATCACTCAGTGTCTACCATGGATGGTCTGACACATCCCCATCACTCAGTGTTTACCATGGATGGTCTGACACATCCCCATCACTCAGTGTTTACCATGGATGGTCTGACACATCCCCATCACTCAGTGTCTACCATGGATGGTCCGACACATCCCCATCACTCAGTGCTTACCATGGAGGGTCTGACACATTCCCATCACTCAGTGTCTACCATGGATGGTCCGACACATCCCCATCACTCAGTGTCTACCATGGATGGTCTGACAATTCCCCATCACTCAGTGTTTACCATGGATGGTCTGACACATCCCCATCACTCAGTGTCTACCATGGATGGTCTGACACATCCCCATCACTCAGTGTCTACCATGGATGGTCTGACACATCCCCATCACTCAGTGTCTACCATGGAAGGTCTGACACATCCCCATCACTCAGTGTTTACCATGGATGGTCTGACACATCTCCATCACTCAGTGTCTACCATGGATGATCTGACACATCCCCATCACTCAGTGTTTACCATGGATGGTCTGACACATCTCCATCACTCAGTGTCTACCATGGATGGTCCGACACATCCCCATCACTCAGTGTCTACCATGGATGGTCCGACACATCCCCATCACTCAGTGTTTACCATGGATGGTCTGACACATCCCCATCACTCAGTGTCTACCATGGATGGTCTGACACATTCCCATCACTCAGTGTCTACCATGGATGGTCTGACACATTCCCATCACTCAGTGTCTACCATGGATGGTCTGACACATCCCCATCACTCAGTGTCTACCATGGATGGTCTGACACATCCCCATCACTCAGTGTGTACCATGGATGGTCTGACACATTCCCATCACTCAGTGTTTACCATGGATGGTCTAACACATTCCCATCACTCAGTGTCTACCATGGATGGTCTGACACATCCCCATCACTCAGTGTTTACCATGGATGGTTTGACATATTCACTCCAATAAAGCGATGAGGTGTGACATGACCTCTCCACCCACTGTGTTAAAGCATCTCCTACTGCTGTACTTCAGGCCATTCCTCTTCACTTGCCGGCTTTTCACACGGCATGATTGGATCCGTACATGTTATGGCTGTTGTTGGAAATTATTATTTTAAGAGACGTGTTTTCACAGTTTTTCATAATTTTAAGTAATTATATTATTCATGCAAACATAGTTTTTTATTTCGGCAACTCTACTAATATCTTATTGGCAACTGATTCTTTTAAATTCCCTTATTCTTCTGATTTCAGAACACTGTATTTTTATAACTTGGTGGGAAGAAAACCTGTCCCATATTGTTCCCACTCTCCTGTTCCACCTATGGTCTGGCACATTTTAGATGAATTGCATACTCACCTAATTGTACTCACCTAATTGTGCTTGCGGGGGTTGAGCTCTGGTTCTTTGGTTCCGCCTCTCAACCGTCAATCAACAGGTGAACAGGTTCCTGAGCCTACTGGGCTCTATCATATCTACACTTGAAACTGTGTATGGAGTCAGTCTCCACCACATCACTTCCTAATGCAGTCCATTTATCAACCACTCTGGCACTAAAAACGT
Source organism: Procambarus clarkii (assembly GCF_040958095.1). Taxonomy (NCBI): domain Eukaryota; kingdom Metazoa; phylum Arthropoda; class Malacostraca; order Decapoda; family Cambaridae; genus Procambarus; species Procambarus clarkii. Next base: position 21,432,930 of record NC_091153.1, read on the forward strand.
TCTTTCTAATATCTTTGTGGCTCATTTGGGCTCTCAGTTTCCACCTGTGTCCCCTAGTGCGTGTGCCCCTTGTGTTAAATAGATCGTCTTTATCTACCCTATCAATTCCCTTGAGAATCTTGAATGTGGCGATCATGTCCCTCCTAACTCTTCTGTCTTCCAGCGAAGTGAGGTTTAATTCCTGTAGACTCTCCTCGTAGCTCATACCTCTCAGCTCGGGTACTAGTCTGGTGGCAAACCTTTGAACCTTTTCCAGTTTGGTCTTATCCTTGACTAGATGTGGATTCCATGCTGGGGCTGCATACTCCAGGATTGGCCTGACATATGTGATATACAAAGTTCTGAATGATTCCTTACACAAGTTTCTGAATGCCGTTCCTATGTTGGCCAGCCTGGCATATGCCGCTGATGTTATCCTCTTGATATGGGCTGCAGGAGACAGGTCTGGCGTAATATCATTCGCCAAGTCTTTTTCTTTCTCTGACTCTTGAAGTATTTCATCTCCCATATGATACCTTGTATCTGGCGTCCTGCTTCCTACACCTATCTTCATTACATTACATTTGTTTGGGTTAAACTCTAACAACCATTTGTTTGACCATTCCTTCAGTTTGTCTAGGTCTTCTTGAAGCCGCAAGCAGTCCTCCTCTGTCTTAATCCTTCTCATAATTTTGGCATCGTCCGCAAACATTGAGAGAAATGAATGTATATCCTCCGGGAGATCATTTACATATATCAGAAACAAGATAGAGCCGAGTACAGAGCCCTGTGGGACTCCACTGGTGACTTCACGCCAACCTGAGGTCTCACCCCTCACCGTAACTCTCTGCTTCCTATTGCTCAGGTACTCCCTTATCCACTGGAGCACCTTACCAGCTACATCTGCCTGTCTCTCCAGCTTATGTACCAGCCTCTTATGCGGTAGTGTGTCAAAGGATTTCCGACAATCCAAGAAAATGCTGTCCGCCCAGCCTTCTCTTTCTTGCTTAATCTTTGTCACATGGTCGTAGAATTCTATTAAGCCAGTCAGGCAAGATTTACCCTCCCTGAACCCATGTTGGCGATTTGTCACGAAGTCCCTTCTCTCCAAATGTGTTACCAGGTTTTTTCTCACGATCTTCTCCATCACCTTGCATGGTATACAAGTCAAGGACACTGGCCTGCAGTTCAGTACCTCTTGCCTGTCGCCCTTTTTCAATATTGGGACCACATTCGCCGTCTTCCATATTTCTGGTAGGTCTCCCGTCTCCAGTGACCTACTATACACTATGGAGAGTTGCAAGCAAAGTGCCTCTGCACACTCTTTCAGTACCCATGGCGAGATCCCGTCTTGACCAACAGCCTTTCTAATATCCAGATCCAGCAGGTGTCTCTTGACCTCCTTTCTCTTAATTTCGAGCCCTTCAAAGGCCGCCTGGTTTATTTCCCTTTCTCCTAGCACAGTGACCTTACCTTGTTTTATTGTGAAGACCTCCTGGAACCTCTTGTTGAGTTCTTTACACACCTCTTTGTCATTCTCTATATACCTGTCCTCGCCTGTTCTAAGTTTCAATACCTGTTCTTTCACTGTTGTTTTCCTTCTGATGTGACTGTGGAGTAGCTTTGGATCGGTCTTAGCTTTGTTTGCTATATCATTTTCATAACTTTTCTCTGCTTCTCTTCTCACCCTGACATACTCATTCCTGGTTCTCTGGTATCTCTCTCTGCTTTCTGGTGTTCTTATTCCGCAAGTTCCTCCACGCCCTTTTGTTCAGTTTCTTTGCTTCCATACATGCCCTATTATACAATGGATTCTTCTTCTTCTGCGTGATACTCATGATGAGTGGAAATCATGTACCTCGACAATTCCGTTATGAGAGCCTGCAGTAGTTACTGTGGTCAGCGGAACAAGGTCCTTACATACAGACAATGTTGTATCCTTCTGATTTCGTATCGTCATCTTGAACAGTATCTAATTACTTGTGCTTGAGTTGTTGGTCGAAATGATGTACAGCTATACTGGCCTTGTCTTTATTTAAATAATTAACCAGTTCTTGGTGTACTCTGGAAGTACTATGTCTGTGGAGTCTATAATTATTTTACAAACAGGTTGTCACAGGTCAAGCGTTATTACACTTACAAGATACAAAATAGTAATATACTTCACCTATGCCATTGTTCATCATCTACTAATATGAAGATTTTGTTGATCATGAGTTTTCTTTGTGTTTATTTTGAGTATATTTTTGGTATTGACTTTTACAGGGCTTCTGTGCATCGTAAAGTGTTTGTGTGTATGAATGTCAGTCGTTCGTGTCCATGCGTGTATAAACCTGAGAGCGACAATTACTGTTACTGTATCTTCGTCATGTATTCTCAGACCAGTAACGACTGTATTATTTATTCTGTATTTTGCATAAATGAACTCCACAGATGGGAGACTGGAGGAACCACTTGACGGAGGCGCAGCAGAAGGTCTTCAAGACGTGGACGCTGAACAACCTGGACGGATCAGACTTTCCATACTATCAAGACTACGATTAACATTAAACTATTTACACAAAACAGTTCTTGGCAGTTACTTTGCTTCCACGTCCACCTTATATATTACTTCAACGGTTTAATGATAGTTATTTTCTAAAGGTATTTGCAATTGAACAAATCCACAAGGGCCTTGATGAGGGTTCGAACCCTCATCAAGGTCATTTTGGATTTGTTCAATTGATATATTACGCTATTGTGACTTTCTGTGTGTATTGAATTAGGGGCGTAGAGGTAGAACATTTGGTTGACAAAGCCCGAATGCACGGGGGAATTGTGTGACACCCCGGTTGTGCTTTGGAGAAGCTTCGGGATCCTCGTGAGGGCAGTAGCACTGCAGGTTGCAATTCTTTTGACCATGTGGTGTGACTACGGCACGTCTGGGAACATCCCGTGCATAAGTTTGAACCCTCATCACAGCCCTTGTGGATTTGTTCATTTGATATATCACGCTGTTGTGATTTCTGAGTTTATATTTGCAATTGTATTTTGTGTCTATTAATAGAATTACATTACCTAATTCGATAAAGTGATAGAGAAATCTGTAATCTGTTAATTAAAACATTTGTTTAACTAAAAAAAATATTAACGTTAACTCCTGGCATTTGATTTTATATAAAATATAGTTTCTTGTTGGTACACACACTGTAGTACACTGTGAGAATTACCGATGTGTGACACTTTACTGCGGTGCTCAAGGTATGTCTTGTGCTCTTTCTTAACATTATAAGTTACTCTCTTTTTCAAAGTTATAAAATATATATTCTCGTGGTGCACCCTAAGTTGTTGAAATAATTAAACAATTATTAGTCACTTGTACACTGGATGGAGTTTACACAATTTAAAACTGCTTACAAGACGGGCGCTGAGTTACAATCGCGCTTAACAGGCATCTCCCGCTAAGAAGCTTAAACACGGACATTAAATTTTCTCATCACATTATTTTAAAAACTGGACGCCGTTTCCGACGCAACACCGGTACTCACAGTTATACCACAAAATACACACTTTTCTACACACCTCAGTGTTTCACAATCACTGTATTATGCTTAACACAGTTCATTCTTAGCACAATACAGAAGTGGACCAAAATACCGTGGCACTAACTCTGCACCGTTGCCAACAATTTACATCACAAAATTTTGTAGTGTTGAAAAAATCTTAAAAGTATTTTTGTTCACCAAATTATTTAACACTCTTTTTCCACCAATTTATATGACGTTATCCTGAGACGTTGGGAGCAAACTACAGCTGTACAATGTCCAGAATATACACAAGAGTATGCACTCACAGTACTCATTTACCTGAGAACTAATTACTAAACTAAATAAAACGAGAATTATCCTTAACTTAAACTAACTTACAGCTGGCTTGAACTATAGTTAAGGGAACAGAACAATATTTAAAAGGACTCAGACTAATTTTAAGGGGAACACTTACTGTTACGGGAATCACTAATAATTAAAAGGCAATCAATATATATTTATGGGGCCACTTGAACAAATCCACAAGGGCCGTGACGAGGATTCGAACCTTATTTAAAGGGCCACTTATTTAAAGGGGGATGACTCGTTACTAGTCCGCTAAGTTGGTCCTAATTCTAGAAGACCACTACCAACCTTGAAGTCCAAGAGTAAAAACCCCAACTAGTAAACCTCGGCTCTCGACTAGATGTTTCCAACCGACTGCCGACTGACTACACCTAGTGCCCAACCACTACTGTCAATTCCTTACCAAAGATCCTGCCTACTTCGTACCTGAGTGTCTTTGCACCTTCACGAGTTTTCGGATTCTGGCTATTCGGATCACTAAGCCACCCTTGTGACAACACTGCTAAGTCACCCTTGTGACAACACAACTAAGCCACCCTTGTGACAACACCACTAAGCCACCCTTGTGACAACACTAAGCCACCCTTGTGACAACACCACTTAGCAACCCTTGTGACAACACCACTAAGCCACCCTTGGGACAACACTAAGCCACTCTTGTGACAACACTGCTAAGCCACCCTTGTGATAACACCACTAAGCCACACTTATGACAACACCACTAAGCCACCCTTGTGACAACACTAAGCCACCCTTGGGACAACACCACTAAGCAACACTTGTGACAACACCACTAAGCCACCCTTGTGACAACACTAAGCCACCCTTGTGACAACACCGCTAAGCCACCCTTGTGACAACACTGCTAAGCCACCCTTGTGACAACACCACTAAGCCACACTTGTGACAACACTAAGCCACCCTTGTGACAACAACACTAAGCAACCCTTGTGACAACACCACTAAGCCACCCTTGTGACAACACCGATAAGCCACCCTTGTGACAACATCGCTAAGCCACCTTTGTGACAACACCACTAAGCCACCCTTGTGACAACACTAAGCCACCTTTGTGACAACACCGCTAAGCCACCCTTGTGACAACACTAAGCCACCCTTGTGACAACACTGCTAAACCAACCTTGTGACAACATCGCCAAGAAACCCATGTGACAACACCGCTAAGATACCCTTGTGACAACATCGCTAAGCTGCCCTTGGGACAACACTGCTAAGCCACCCATGTGACAACACCACTAAGCCTCCCTTGGGACAACACTGCTAGATCACCCTTGTGACAACACCACTAAGCCACCCTTGTGACAACACTAAGCCACCCTTGCGACAACACCACTAAGCCACCCTTGTGACAAAACCCTAAGCCACCCTTGTGACAACACTAAGCCACCCTTGCGACAACACCACTAAGCCACCCTTGTGACAACACCACTAAGCCAGCCTTGTGACAACACCACTAAGCCACCCTTGTGACAACAACACTACGCCACCCTTGTGACAACACTAAGCCAGCCTTGCGACAACACCACTAATCCACCCATGTGATAACACCATTAAGCCACCCTTGTGAAAACACCGTTAAGCCACCCTTGTGACATCATCGCTAAGCCACCCTTGTGACAACACCGCTTTACTACCCTTGTGACAATATCGCTAAGCCACCCTTGTGACAACACCACTAAGCCACCCTTGTGACAACACCGCTTTACTACCCTTGTAACAATATCGCTAAGCCACCCTTGTGACAACACCACTAAGCCACCCTTGTGACAACACCGCTAAGCCAACCTTGTGACAACATCGCTAAGCCACCCTTGTGACAACACCACTAAGCCACTCTTGTGACAACACCATGAAACCACCCTTGTGACAAAACTGCTTAGCCACCCTTCCCAGCAAACAATTTTAGGTTGTCACAACATATCTGGAAAGTATTTGAAAGGATTGGAAACGTTTGTTTTATCGTATCAGATACGATATTGTGTGTGGACTTAAATAGGTTTCCAAAACTTATAACCAAGACATATGTATCTAACACTAATTTGAGATGTTGTGGCAACTTTACACTCCTAACATGAGTCATTCATAATCCATTCATACACCAATATGAATCTCTTGTGAAAGGTTTGAGCCTTATCTAAACCCTTTTCACATCTTTGTGTTTAAAGTTAAATTTCTTGAAATTAAATTATATTATTTTATATTATATTATATTATTTTTATTATATTTTATTTTATAATGTATTATTATTTTTCTTATATTTTTTTATATTATATTATTGTTTTCAATTTAAATATTAAAACCAATTTAAGGGTAAAAAAATCAAATAATTTATATTTCTTTTATTATTTACTAACAAATCAGCAAAAATACAAAAACATATGACCTATATAATTATATATATAATATATATATAAATAATATATAAATAATATATATATATATATAAATAATTTATATAATATATATATTATATATATATATATATATATATATATATATATATATATATATATATATATATATATATATATATGTATATATATATATATATATTAGTGTAATATATAAGGTTGTAGTGTAATAGTATATATATATATATATATATATATATATATATATATATATATATATATATATATATATATATATATACAAATATATATAAATAATATATTTATATATAAATAATATATTTATATTTATATAATATATTTATATATAAATAATATATTTATATATAAATAATATATTTATATATAAATAATATATTTATATATATATAATATATTTATAAATATATATATAAATATATATATAAATAATATATATATATATAAATAATATATATATATATAAATAATATATATATATATAAATAATATATACATGATAACCATCTTTGTAACCTATATGTAACTCCCTCTTTGTAACAAAGTTCAAATAAAGCAAATATATATGTGTACATACAAAAGAATGGGGGTGGTAGAAGATAATATTAGTGTTTAGTGAGTGACCACAAGGTCTCCTCTGAATACTTATTATTTTCTTCTCCGAGGCTATGGGTCCCCACATTGGCACCAGAGGTCTTCCTCACAAACTTTTTATATAATATATATATATATATATAAATAATATATATATAAAGTTAAAACTAGCTAGTTATACGTAGATATATGATAACTAACCAACCCTACCAAACCTAACCTATCTAACCTATATATATATATATATATATATATATATATATATATATATATATATATATATATATATATATATATATATATATATATATATTATAATATATATACACACATATATATATATAGGTTATATACAGGAATCTATATGTGTCTATATATAGACACATATAGATTCTTCTATATAGACATTAGAGAAGATTCAGCGGTACGCCATGCACCAGGCTCGCCACCATTTTCAGTATTCGTCATATCCAAGTCTGCTGTGTGATGCACATGTCTTCTTGCTTCACCACCCTGTAATGAAATATTGTTTGTTACTAATTGTTTTCAATAATACATTATTTTATTATATAATATTTAATTTATTAATTAAAAACCGTTTCCATATTATAGAAAAAAAAACTAAAACAAGAATCTATATAAAACTATAGAATAGAATAGAATAGAATCTATATAGAATCTATATATCATATATATATTTATATAAATAAATATATATATATATAAATATATATATATATTTATACATATATATTATTATATCCTGCATTATTTCAGCCCATTATTAGAGATAGTAGCCACCTCTTATTTTGGTTTTCTTTCATTATTAGTGCTCAGAAAATTAAATATATCTACATATTTAGTCAAAATCAGTTACATTATTTTATCTTATTCATAGCATAAATGTTCTCAAAGATTACTAAAAAGAAATTGAATTAGACTACAGCAAATTGGCAAACTTTACCTTGTATCTGTTTCCACCGAGTTTGTTTGGGGCGTTCTTCAACATATCAGCAATACTTGTCTCAACATCTCTTTCAGTTGCATTAGTGTGGGTGTTGATACAGGCTTCTGTAAATTTATAAGAATTAATTAATATATATAATTATAATTCACTTTGCCATTCCCCATTCCACAGTCCTCTCGTCCTTCCCACTTCCCCGTCCCCACATCCTCCCCACTATTCCCACTTCCCTGTTTCATCGTCCTCCTTACCATTTTCCCCTCCCCTGTCCCTTCTTCCTCCCCCACCATCTCCCATTCACCTGTCCCTTTGTCCTCCCCAGCATTCCCCTGTCCCCACCATCCCCAACTCCCCAGTCCCCTCGTCCTCCCCACCATTACCCTCTCCTCTGTCCCCTCGTCTTCCCCACCATCCCCCCTCTCGTCCTCCCCACCATTCCAAACTACCTCATCCGATGCATTCTATAATGGTCTGATGCTTCCATCAGAAAATTGGGAACATCAAATGATCTGATATTCCCATCACTGAAAAATAAGAACAGCTAAAAAAATGAAATGAAAAAAATAAACAAATAAACTATACTCATGAAATGAACAGTATGGTAAACAACACAGCTCAATTTCAATGCAATGTCACACAAAATTATTAAATCGAAATGAAAATAAATTGAAATCTATGAAAATTCAAATTATCAATGCAATCGGAAATATTGAAATAATATCGCAACATAATATAGTGTGGGTTGCTCTTACGTGCAACAGACGGTGCTGTTTTTCAAAAAAGGCATGGTTTTACCTGTCACAAGTGTGGCATCTATACTTATACTCACGAAATGAACGGTATGGTAAACAACATAGCTCAATTGTAAAGCAATATCACAATAACATTTAATAACAATAATAACAATAACATTTAAATATACTTTAATATATAATCTAGAAGAAAATAAGAACATTGAAACGGTTCATGAACTCGATTTCAATAAAGGACACTATGGGGAACTTTGAAAAACAGTTAATGAGTATAATTAGACAGACTTGTTGCTAGGCAGAGGAGTAAATAATGAGATATATGGCAAATTTTGCAAAATATACGGCACACAAACATTCATACCCAAACAAAGCAAAATACTTGGTAAGAACAAAGCAGTTGGCCCGTAGGGGAAAGGAGATACCCACAAGACTGGAATACAAGTCATTAACAAGCACACAAGTACTACACCACACAACAACCGCACTACTACCAGAACTGGACGCATCACTACCAAAACAACACATTGCACATCACTACCAAAACAACACAACACAACACAAGCATTGGCAAAGAATTATAGACCAGTTGCACTAACATCCCACATAATAAAATTATTTGAGAGTGATCAGGAGTCAGGTTACTAGTTTTATAGAGACCAATGACCTCCACAATCCAGACCAACATGGATTTAGAGCAGGAAGATATTGAAATACCTCTTACAGCTATCTCTCATGTCCTCTACTTGTACAGTACAGCTACTTGACCATTACGACAAAATCACTGAGATATGAGATAATGATGACACTAACCTCATCTACTCAGACTCCAACCCACTCATATTAAATAATGATGTAAACAATAAATTAAAAAAAATCAACTTATTAATGTCAACCAACAAACTCACACTAAACATAGAAAGGACCTACAACATCTTACTTGGGAGCAAATCAACAAATGCAATTCATCTACAGTTACACAATGTTAACATCAGAAATAAAAAAGATGGTAAGTTCCTTGGTCTATACTTAGATCTGCCCGAAACGCTATGAGTGCTAGTTGCTTTACAAGAATGTATAACTTCAAGTCACTGTACTCTCCCCCAATGTACCTTCTTGTATATAAAGAAAAAATAAATAAATAAACAAACACATAATAAATCAATACTTACTAAATTTTGTCTATTATGTAGCAAAGAAGCAGGTCTACGGAAGGCTTTTCTGTTGAGTTCGAAGCCCAGATTACTCGTGGTCTCTGAAATAAGTTAAGATTATAGGTATAAAATTTATAAAACCAAATAATAAATCCGGTATTGCTCAATTTCAGATGCAGACGTACTGAATGATATATCAGACTGTCAGCATGGTATTCGATCTGGAAGGTCCAGTGTAACGAATTTACTCAGTTTCTATGATCGAGCCACAGAGATCTATAAAGAATTTTGATCAAGAAAGAGATCTAGGGGTGGTTTTAGATAGAAAACTATAACCTGAGGATCATATTAAGAACATTCTGTGAGGGGCCTATGCTACACTTTTTAACTTTAGAATTGCTTTTAAAAACATAGGTCAAAAAGTTTTAAAAGTTTTTTAAACCTCTCGTGTATCATGAGTGTGGAAAAGCTTCAGATGGTGCATTCAGATGATGAATATTACCTAGTTCCTTCATCTGGGAAGAATGAACACATATTGGTGCATTCGGATGATAAAAACTAACTACTGTAGTTCAATTGATCAACAGACTGTATATCATATGCAGACTGTATGTGGATCTGCGGGCCACTCCAAACAACAGCCTGGTGGACCAAGCTCCACCAGGCCTAAAGCACAAAGTGGTCCACTGGCACCGGCAACTTCAACCATAAATGTTCTCAAAGCTTACTAAAAATGATTGAATTAGACTAGACTACAGCAATCTTAACCTTGTATCTGTTTCCACCAATCTTGTTCAGTACATGCTTCAACATATCAGCAATACTTGATATGTAAATATATCTCACTGTGTCATTACAATATGCACCTCCCAACTAGGACAGCATTTGTACCTGTTACAATAATGCATAAACTTTAAGGCAATAGAGTATAATGTATGTCTTTCAATCTCAACATTAGATTTTATAAGTTTCTAATGTAATAAATAAATACCATTAAACTATTTTCTGTTTAACTGTTAGAAAAAATCAATTAGATATATGTACCAACGTATGTATGTATATATGTATGTATAGTGAAAAAATTTGGTTTGTCTTCCGAATGCACCATATCGGTAAATTTTTTAATAATCTTTTAAAAATAGTAAATGCCACTATTTTTGCAAAATTATTACAAGATCTATTATTCTAATAAGGGTTTGATAAAATACAGTAGACTGCCTACTGGTTTTTGGTTGCCAGTTTCCTCAAGTTAATTTCCGTGATTTACACACAAATTTATATACATACAAATACATATACACACATATATAATATATATATATATATATATATATATATATATATATATATATATATATATATATATATATATATATATATATATATATATATATATATATATATATATATATATATATATGCATATAAATAAAAAAACAAGTAAATGTAAATAATTTTACCTTGCACCTAGATCCACCAAGCCTGTATGGCGCACGTTTCAGTACTTCGGAAATCTAGAACTATCTAGAATCTCTAATCTGCAATGAAACAATACATATTATTGCACTTACCAAAACATGGATGAATGTAGCGTGGTTGACACGGTTGGAACAAGTTAGGTGAGAGGGTGGTGGAGGCCAAAACCATAATCATAATCATCTGTATCAAACCTTATTACAGGTAAAACCAGTAGGCAGTCTACTGTATTTTATCAAACCCTTATTAGAATAATAGATCTCGTAATAATTTTGCAAAAATAGTGGCATTTACTATTTTTAAAAGATTATTAAAAAATTTACCAATATGGTGCATTCGGAAGACAAACCCAATTTTTCACTTTTGACAATTGAGCACCTGCTACATCCAGATTCTAGGGAGGAAAGGAAGGACGATCTTACTGGATCCCATAGCCTCTCCGAGGCACAAACCAGGCTTTTACACAACCCTCCCCCCCTGCACCCGAGCTCAATTGTCAAAAGTGAAAAATTGGGTTTGTCTTCTGAATGCACCATATCGGTAAATTTTTTAATAATCTTTTAAAAATAGTAAATGCCACTATTTTTGCAAAATTATTACGAGATCTATTATTCTATAGAATAATGCATATAAATGCATATATGCATATAAATAAAAAACAAGTAAATGTAAATAATTTTACCTTGCACCTAGATCTACCAAGCCTGTATGGCGCGCGTTTCAGTACTTCGGAAATCTAGAACTATCTAGAATCTCTAATCTGCAATGAAACAATACATATTATTGCACTTACCAAAACATGGATGAATGTAGAAAATACAGAACTATTAGCTGAATATCAAATAAATGGATTTAATCTATTTCACACAGATAGATATATTAGATATTATATTATATTCCTTTCCTCCCTAGAATCTGGATGTAGCAGGTGCTCAATTGTCAAAAGTGAAAAATTTGGTTTATTTAACATACACGCCATAGACCGGCTTGGGAAAAAAAAGTTTGTAAAACCCAGGGGCCATAGACCGGCTATGAAAGAAAATTTGAGAAAACCCTGGGGCCATAGAACAGCTATTTAATCCCCTTGAACGGACCTGTGCATGGACCACTGAGGCATCGAAAAAAACACGGGCCATAGACCGGCTTCGGAAAAAAAAGTTCGTAAAACCCAGGGGCCATAGACCGGCTATTTAATCCCCTTGAACGGACATGTGCATGGACCACTGAGGCATCGAAAAAACACGGGCCATAGACCGGCTTGGGAAAAAAAAGTTCGTAAAACCCAGGGGCCATAGACCGGCTTGGGAAAAAAAAGTTCGTAAAACCCAGGGGCCATAAACCGGCTTGGGAAAAAAAAGTTCGTAAAACCCAGGGGCCATAGACCGGCTATGAAAGAAAATTTGAGAAAACCCTGGGGCCATAGAACGGCTATTTAATCCCCTTGAACGGACCTGTGCATGGACCACTGAGGCATCGAAAAAAAACACGGGCCATAGACCAGCTTGGGAAAAAAAAGTTTGTAAAACCCAGGGGCCATAGACCGGCTATTTAATCCCCTTGAACGGACATGTGCATGGACCATTGAGGCATCGAAAAAAAACACGGCCATAGACCGGCTTGGGAAAAAAAAGTTCGTAAAACCCAGGGGCCATAGACCGGCTATTTAATCCCCTTGAACGGACATGTGCATGGACCACTGAGGCATCGAAAAAAAACACGGGCCATAGACCGGCTTGGGAAAAAAAAGTTTGTAAAACCCAGGGGCCATAGACCGACTTGGGAAAAAAGCAAAATAGCCGGTCTATGGCCCGGCTGATGGCTGTGCATGGATGGCTAATGGCTAATGGCAGTTAGTTATGGAGCTAGGTTAGACTATGTATGTTTAAATCTATGATTTAAACAGAGCCGGCTAATGGCAGTTAGTTATGGAGCTAGGTTAGACTATGTATGTTTAAATCTCTGATTTAAACAGAGCCAGTGTTCAGTCAAATAACTGAATTTATCAAATCTTATCCTTGTATAATATACAAGCTGATGTGAGAACCCTGTCTACAGGCAGACTGGAACTTCTATCAACTAATCCATACATCCCACCTGTCCCTTACAGCCCACAATCTATCATTAGGAAAACCATGTGAGAAATCTTTAAGGAATTCTGATAAAGAAAGAGATCTAGGGGTGGTTCTAAATAGAAAACTATCACCTGAGGACCACATAAAGAACATTGTGTGAGGAGCCTATGCCATGCATTCCAACTTCAACAGCATGTTGTGGGGTGCCCATATTGTGTGCCATCAAATCTTATCCTTGTATAATATACAAGCTGATGTGAGATCCCTGTCTACAGGTGGACTGGAACTTTTATCAACTAATCCATACATCCCACCTGTCCCTTACAGCCCACAATCTATCATTAGGAAAACCATGTGAGAAATCTTTAAGGAATTCTGATAAAGAAAGAGATCTAGGGGTGGTTCTAAATAGAAAACTATCACCTGAGGACCACATAAAGAACATTGTGTGAGGAGCCTATGCCATGCATTCCAACTTCAACAGCATGTTGTGGGGTGCCCATATTGTGTGCCATCACATATAAACCAACCAAGCCCACAAATACGTCAACATGGACCAGCATTACACCGTCTAACATACTCTGTCAGATGTAACAACTAAATTTGTGAATTCAAGACCTAATCTAATGCATAACACAGTGTTAGTACAAGAAAAACATTACTTACATTCGAAGCCGAGTTTTAAAATGGCGCGGACCTTGGTCTACTGACGCTCCAAACTGTGTGTTCGTTTGCGTATGATGAACGTGTGACAATTTACTACAACAATTATTTAATTATTCTTATTCTTTATTTTACTATTTTTAGGGTACATGAAATTTCCAACTTATTTGCACACAATAATATAATTGCATTGTCATAACCTTTATATATTACGGAAAATACGATGACATGAACGAAGTCAAAGTGAAGTTGAAGTCAAAGTCATTCGCCGAACGTATTAGTCATTTTTTTTCTCCCAAACGATAGGGGATAACAAATCCACAGAGAATATAAGTGTACAGTAAAGTCAATTTTATTCAGGAAAGTACATACATAGTTGATTTACAAACATAATGTTGGATATATAGATAGAGCTAGTGCATACAATACCTAAAGCCACTATAGTAGGCATATAGCATTTCAAGCAACCGGGCAGTATATATGGACCCCTTACTCAAATCTCTGAATATGTTAGATATTACGTCCCTGCACATACTCTCATGTGTATTTTATATATATAAAACGCTGCACTGTAATGTCAATCCTGACCTTAAAAGCTTCCTAGAAGGTTGTAACAGATCCCATGAGCACCACACCAGAAACAAATACCTATTTGATATTCCAAGAGTACGACTTAGTCAAACTAGAAATGCTTTACAAATCAAGGGACCTCGAATGTGGAATGACCTTCCCAATTATGTTAAAAACTGTACCTTTCCCAACCAGTTTAAGATAAATAAAGATAAATTGATAAGTTAAGAAAAATTCCACAAATCAACAACCCTGTTACTGACCCAGTATTTACCCAAGTCTTTCCTAAATCTAAACTTATCCAATTTATACCCATTGTTTCGTGTTCTATCGTGTGTTGACAATTTTAATACCCTATTAATATCCCCTTTGTTATATCCATTCAGGAAATTGTGATTGATCTTGAACCCATTGATAATGTGACGACTTATACAGAATTTTGTAACTATATCATCAAGATTGTAACCAGCTTAGCTAAATGTAGTGTGGGGTTCAGTCCCTAAGCCCATATATGTGCCTCTCTAACCATTTAGGTTACAGGGCAAAAACATAAAAACAAAGGTAACTGCAGAAGCCCTATTGGCCCATACCAGGCAGCTCCTATCTATAACAGATAGACACTAAGTACTACCTAATTAACTCAATGTAACCTACCTAACCACCAAAATGTCAATCCATATCTTTTATTTTAAACAATGCTGTTTTGTTGACCAAATTGTATTTTTACTCTTTTTCTGTCATGTTTCTCCCACCCCTGTTTTTTCCCTTTTTTCTTATTTTTTCTCAACATAATTCATACTTTAATTATGCGGATCAGGACATCACCTGATCAAACACATCAAACATCGTTTGACCACCATCAAACACACATTTCGTGTGTGTTTGACGCTCACTGATATGTACCAGCGTTGTTTTATATATGGTGCTATTCTATCTTACGCTTTGTTGCTCTTTTTTACCTACGGGCTCATAGAACATTCTATTGCGAAAACATTGGCACAAAAATGAATGACGTACATACAATAATAATGTCAGGACAGTGAAATAATTATAAACTTTCAAAGCGCTGTATCGCCCATGTGTCGTCGTGTCACCAATACTGGGTAACAGTTCCTCCACTTCCCACACTCTTGCGGGTGGGCAGCGACCATTATTCTACGTTTATATTCATATCACCGTGTTGGGAATTTCATTGCGAGTACATTGATACCAAAATTAACGCTGTAGGACAAGTGTGGAAGTGATAACAATCCCAAGAGTAAAAACATTTTGTTGCTCTTGGGCACTCACGGCGAGTCATCTACGTAGGTATTTATTGGGTGCTGGTATTCATATAACTTTTGGTGACCGTTTTTACTGATGTTCTTCTAGAGAATGTTATTGCGAACACGTTGGTACCAAAATGAAATACATAGCTCGAGAACTAAGGTCAGGAGAGTAAAAAGAGTACACACATTTTTGTTTTGACGCTTAAGGTTATTGTGAGTACTCATCGCCTGCCTAGAAACTGGAATTAAACTGGAAACTGGAACTAGTAATTCCATCTATCATCATACTATCATACAAGAGGAGCCACACATCTATGGATCATCCAATAAAATCAGCAGACTTCTAGATGTTACTACTGCTCGGCTTAGACTCGGTTACAAGTATCTCTGGGAATTCTCATTATCTGCTGATGTAGACCTGACCAAATGTAAACTGTGTCAACAAAATAATTCGCACACCCTCCGTCACTATGTGATGGAGTGCGAAAAGATACATGAATTTAGAGACAATTCTATAACCAATGTTCCAGCGATGTGTCAATATTTCATTCAAAATGATCTGCTACCAGAAATTTTAGCCAAATATCCCCAGTTTGCTAACTGTAGATAACAACTAAGTGATTGTAACCTATCCACCGCTGCCCACTGGATGGGGGGCGGTGTGCAGGACAAACATATAAATTTTGATACTAGCTCTCCACATATGTCAGTTGCTTAATTTAGAACCTGTACTTGAGGTCGATCTCGAACCCATTGTTGATGTGATGACTTATATTGAATTTTGTAACTAGCTCATCAAGATTTTAACTTGCTTAGCTAAATGAATTGTGGGGTTCAGTCCCTGAGCCCATTATGTGCCTCTGTAACCCTTTCCACAACCGCCCACAAGATGGGTATGGGGTGCATAATGGGGTGGGGTGACTTGGCCAAACGTGCCACATCAAAACCACAAGTTGACATTGAATGTGAATTAACAATGAGACAAGTAAGATTTATACTAATACATTTATACTAACTCTGTTGAGCGTTGACCATTTATACATCAAATCTGTTGATGTGAGCACTTTAGTTTAGTCTGCCGTTTAAAGAAAAAAAGAGCATATCAATGGTATATCACAGAAAACGAATTTATCATAAACTCATGTATTTGTCTTATCATATTGAACTGCATTCATATTTTTAATATATAACAACATGAATATACAAATTTCTGTAAATCCCCTACCATGTTGGAATCTGTGGAAATGAATGAGCAAATGTGCTGGCTGAAGGCGCTGAAGGAAACCACATTGGTTTCATTTTGGATACAAATGTCCATGGAGATTCAAAATGGAAACTAATTATATAGTTGAACCTGCAGAGAGGAGTTTAAGAATCTGTGTTGAGAGTGATGGACTGTTATGATCTCAGCCTGCAGGAGAAACGAGTCTCCCTTCTTGAGAGTTATTCAGCAAGCCTGACCTAACTAGAAGGTCTAGCAAATATTGAGGTGATAACCCATATGTAAAATGGCTGGTTGGATATGTATAACAGCTTGAGATTATGGGCAATGCAGAAGAAAATAGATAAATGACTGGCGAGGAGATGTGGACATTTTGCTGGAGGCGTGAGGCTCGCTTCCGGAGGACCTTGACCTCACTTGAGTGCCAGACATCGCAGGGGAAAGCCGCGCTCCGTGAGCTCCCGTCAGAAGGGAACCCCTAGTGATATATCTCGAAGAGAAGAGAAGTGTGCAGACGTACCAGCTGTGGAATCGAGCTGGGGACGTGTGGTCTCAAGTCGTGGGCGATAATTAGTGAATATTAAGCCGCCCGGAGGCATTATTGTGGGCCGTGGAGCGCCCTGACCAAGCCTCGTCAGAGGAAGAAGCGCCCTCAACCTTATAATCTGTGGTAAGCACGATATACGCCAGTTCATAGTGATTGCTTGTAGTTGGTCGTGTGCCCAGCGACAGTAGCAATGTTTATTTATAAGTTAGACATGTTTTAATAAGGCAGAAGGCCTGAAATAGGAGAGTGAAGAGGGAGGAGCACGGAGCGACGTCCGTCCCCTCTGAGCTCTGACCGACGACTGAGGGAGCCCGGCTCCTGACGAGGAAGACCCTCCCAGTGAGTGAGGACCGCCGCCAGGCGAGGTGGAGTATGGACCCGCCCAAAACGGGGAAGTCCACTCTCACTGTATGTAGAGGACAGATAGAGGTTTGAGGCAAGCATATTGTGTGGTTATTTTTGTTTATGTGTTAAAGGGGAACATTTTATTGGAGTGTCGATGGGTTGCAGGTTTGTCTTTGGGGAAGAAGTTGCTGAGAACTTCGAAGCCAGCATAGATGAAGTAGTTGATGGGACTCCCAGGTAGTGGAACAGAGGACCTCGAGCTGTGAGGAGAAGCAGTGAAGAGGAGTGTCACGTGCTTCTGTAGAGGTGGAGAAGCACTATAGTTGCTCGAGGAAACTTCATGGTGTAGCAGCCAAGAGAGCTGTGGAGGAACCTAGCAGAAGGGTGAAGCACCGTAGTTACTCAAGGAAACTTCATGATAGCAGCCTGGAGAAGCTGCAGAGGATCCTGGTAGTGAAGCCCGGAAGAACCTAAGGATATTAGGGTAGTGAACTTCCAGAGGTGGAAGGGGAAGTTCTGGTGGATTACTTGTAGGGAGTTGATAGTGTTTGGTTGTCATTAGCGTGCAAGACGCAGTGAGAGGTGAGTGACTGTTTGCATTCTTATGTCAGGGAGTGTTTTAAACTGAAGTTTAGAGTTACAGTCGTAGGCTGGATTACCTACAGATGTATGCGTTCCAGGACTGACAGTGATCGATTGATCATTGTTGTGTATCAATGAACATTTATACTGATATATGTTATTGCATTCAAATGCTGATTTTCTATGTATATATATATTATCTTGCTGATAGTGCAACAGCGTATGTAGACTTGATCAACTTGAGGAGGTTGATAGTATCAGGTGGTGAACCAGGAGATAGGATACCACTTGATAAGCTGATAATAGAGTTCTGATGGTGTTGGAGTGCAACCTGATTGTAATAGTATAGAGTATAGGATTCATTATTATTATATGTGTGTATGTATCGTGTATGTGCTTTGTCCAGTAAATGTATTCCAGTTTGCCGGTGTTTGCCCTTGTCCTAGTGAGGCTTCCCAGGAAGTAGTAAAGAAGGAGAGAGAGAGAGAAAGAACCAAGAACCACTGCTGTGGACAGGGTAGAAGGTAGTACTAATAAGCCAAAAAGGGGATCGAGGAGATCATATTACCTAAGGAGAGAGTGGGGAGTCACAGCGGCTCGAGTGGGTGTGTGCACGTGACAACGAGGCTAGGTGTGGGAGCCGCATCCCCTAAATGTGTGACGTTGAGCCCCTCTCCAAGAGCCAGAAGCGCCAAGGGTGATCTCCTAGTGAAGTATAAGCACTCTACCGAGTTGTGGGTTGGGTTGTCCGTAGAGAAGGATCAACGACGACAACACCAACCAACCCACAGTCTATAATAGGACACAGCCTTCACAATTATACTTCAGAGAATGTAAACATCTAAGAGTCATTAGAAATATGTGTAGAAAAATAAACCCTACATTGTTTGAGTTAGGGAAAACACCATTTGTCATATATAGATACTAGCTGTTCCTAAAGATTCACCCATTTTGCACCAGCAAGATAACATATAAGATTTTAAGAGTTGACGAATGTTAATCTTCTTGTTTGATAAACTGTGAACTTGAGACATAGTTAATAAGAACATTCCAATATATAACACAACAAAAAGTTTTCAGATTCTTTCACACCACTTTCCAGCAACTTTTATAATTTATATAAATTATTTTAGGGAATAATACATAAATTATATATTTCAACATGATATAGTGTTTAGTGGAATACATAAGGAGTCAAATTGTGTTAAAAAGAGCGATTTTTAGAAAATTTGAAAAACTACTTTTTTCTGTTCATATTATAACTAAATGGATTTTAAAGGTTTCACTCAGCCAATATATATCATTCACAATTTATTAATGAATTTTACAAAAAAACACCATAAATTTTATATTTAAACATGTAAAAACTATTTGTTTTACATTTGGAACAAAATAATTGTAGAAAAACAATTTAAACTGAAACCTTTGTGTTTGGATTTTTTGAGTAAAAGTTTCTCAAAGGCTCTCCTGCACCATTATCAATGCAAATCATTCCCACACCTATGGGAAGAGATAGGCGAACGTTGCCTAGATGATTTGTGTTTGCTGGGAGGCCACTCCACGACCGATACTAGGGTTGCGAGCCCTAGGCAGGAGCCTCGTGTGATTCTGCTGATCACTCTCCTCTCTCAGTACCACAGTGGCTAGTCTCTTCCACCAGCCAGCCCCGGATAAGGTGATTCCTGATACTACCACGTTACAGTCAGGCTAACACTCTCAACAGTGTTCATCCAGGGGTGACTCACAGCTTCTTCAGAGCAAACTCGTGGAGAGACTTTGGCTGCCTTGGGTAGACTGATCCATCGTCCAATACAGCAGTCCCAGGACGACTCTGTAATCAGACACATCATTAGTACTGGGACTAGGGAACCTCACTTACTGCCTTAGACACAAACGTCCACCTGTGGGAACCGACCTGTGAGATTTATATTTATTTAATTTATATGAATTTATATTTACATTAATTTATATACTTCGATAGCAATTTGTATAATGATAAGTGGACTGTATTTCTGCAATAATCTCATAATCTCACAAATCGATCATCTACACATTAGGGGGGGTTATTAAATTAATATATATGCAGCCAATCAAACTACAGTAACTACATACATTGAAGAGGTTCCTTATCTTATAGTACAGCAGGCTAGTCCACCAGGTATAACTAGGGTGTAGACACCAAATTATCCTCTTTGAGGTAGCTTCCATCACCCAGTAACTGGTGCACAAAATCTTGCATCCTCGTCTTGACCTGTTAAAAGGGCGCTAGCTGCGAAGCCAGAAACCTAGTATATGACAGGTATTTCAGAGAAACATTGTACATGGAACAATAAAGACCTGGCTTAATTACCTTTAGTATGAGGCGATTTCGCGTTCTAACTGGAAAACCCTTCCCAATGACATTAATGGCCACTAATGATAGATAATGGGTTTCAGAAAGAACACTTAACTTGATATGTAGACAGCGTGTTGAAAAATGGTACACCTTTGGTTTCCATAACACTACGTCCAAGTAAATTTAACAGGAGCCGAATTTGCTCCCGTGTGAGCCTCTGGTCTAGTATCAACAACAATGGCTGCCCTCCTTCCTCCCTCTGACGCCTGGCTTACATTGTCCACATTTCAGAAAGTGATAGAAGGGTCACATTTACTCTACTTTAATATTGATAATTAAGTTAATTTATATAAGATGTTTTTATGATGGTAAAGTCCAAAGACTAATGTATTTAAGAATAATTCCCAGCAGAATAGCTGGTGAATTTATAATGGTATGTGGTGATGATATCCCGTTTTCTATAGACGGTAATTCCACTACAAGTTACGTTTTCTATGGGTAACTTGTTTATACAATACAGCTATTATCTGTATGATTATTAAATGGTGTCGGATTTTCCGACATAATTCCCCAGGGGCTGCTCACGGGTCGAAGTCCTAATTAGAACAGACGAACACCGATACTCCTCCATCGAATTATTACATTAATTTGATGTTAGTAGTTAGTAATCACACATTTGTGTGTCTGTTCGTACAGGACGGATGTCCCGTACTAGAGTTGCAGGGGTTAGAAGTCTAATGCGATTTCATTTCCCTGTCAACTCTTGAAAGGCTAATATTCAAGCCTTATTACATATTATTTAACCCAGAAGACTGGATGTGATCAAGTACTACAGTCAAGTATGATTCAGGGACTGCAGTGAGATCAGTGACATCAGATATAACTTGAAGTTTCTTCAGGTAACTGGTCACTGATATATAAACACTGAGGCCCATGGAATACATCTTGATTAAATAATAAATGTATCAAATCAGTCATCAGATTTATTAGGGTTTAATTTAGTTAATTGATTCAGAAGATTGAATAGCTCATCATTAAAGTAAAGTATGGTTCTGAGACTGCAGTGGGTTCAGTGACATTGGTCGCAGTGACTTGTAGCTGTTTTAGGCTACTGTTCACTGATTTGCCACTGAGGCCTCATGAACTCATCTTCAGCTTTAAATGATGATACTAACATCAACCTCTGTTGTTATAGTCAGCTGTAATCTCCTTAGTATAATGCTACTGGAGAAATATAATCAGCTGACAAATTTAGATTTCTACTGGTATTGTTTATCTGCAGGCATAGGTCTCCTCAGGCTTGATACTGGGCCTGAGAGTAATTTACCTCCTGCAGAGTTTAACATGGTTATACCCTGATATTTAGTAGGGCTACCGATGAATCGATGGCAATAGTCTGTCCCAACAAGGAGATCGAAGTCGGTGAGGTGATCAGACTTAATATTATCTGCCAATTTTATTCCTCTATTTCTCAGGAATTTGGCTGTTGCTCTCAGACCTTGAACTTGTAGGTCTACTGGTATTTTGTCCACCACAATGGCTTGTACTCGACAGACGTACCTGCCTAAGCGTACTGATGGTTGTACCACCTGGTAGACTTGAGGTCCTGCATCTGTTACAAACCCTGAGATGTTGAACGACATCTGGGCTACAGGCCTTAATTGTAATTCATCTGCCAGCTTTTTAGTAATATATGTTCTCTGGGATCCTTGGTCAAACAACCCACGGGTATGGACCTTGGCCCTCTTATTCAGGATGGTAATTTGGGCAGTAGGCAAAGTCGTATTACCTTTAGACTTTGCCGATTGGACACTCTTTGTTTGTTGCACCTTGCAGTACTGTACTGTGGTGGGAATGCTATCTTCCACCTTGGGGTTTGGAGACGTTGTTTTGGTGTCTCTGCACAATGCTGCATGGTGTTGACCTTTGTTACACCTATTACAGGTGTGTAATTGGGTATCACAGTCCTTGATGTTATGTTTCCTGAGGCACCTCGTGCAATGTTGCAAATCTTTGAGTCGCTCAACACGGGCGTCACTATCAGGAAAATTAGGGCAGTGGTACATTGAATGTTTCTCATTGCAGAACAAACATGTTCCATAGCTTCCAGTACCCTTTGGTGTCACGTTCTTGGATGACACAGTAACTATAGGCTTGGAGGGTCCCACTGCATATACGCCCACACTGCTACTGTTCCACTTTGGTGTTGAATTATATTGTCTAGATTGATTTGGAGTACCTTTGGTACTCTGTGGTTTACTATTATTGGTTTCTGAGGGTTTACTTGGTGGTTTTAATTTGTCATGTGTTCGTAATTGATGAACTACTGACTTTAAACCTTCAGATATTTCATTCATGGATAAGATGCTTTTATTGTAATGAGCACTCATTTGTCTCAATATGTCCCTAGGTATTTTCTCCTGGACAATTATTTTCAAGACCCACTCAGCCCCGTTTGTATCTGCTGTCAGGCTGAGGGCATTGATCAATGATTCTATCTCCAGCTTGAAAACTTGGAGTGAATCAGCTGAAGCCTCCGGTGGGGGTAAATGCAACAGCTCATGAACTAAATGTGATGTTCTTACTTCTGGATCAGCATAATTATCCTTGAGGAGTTTTACTGCCAGATCATAGCCGTCATTAGTTAATCTCAGATGGGATACTACTGTTTTAGCCTCACCTGATAATTGGCCTTGCAAATAAGAGAATTTACTACTCTTTGGTAAAGATTGTTTTGAGTCTACAAGGTCAACGAATTTGTTCCAAAATTCGTCCCAATCTTCCTCATCTTTTCCTGAGAAAGTGGGTAAATTAATTGGAGGGAGTCGAGCTTCTGCTTGACTCGTATTAGATGAAACTGTTGTTGTTGTTGTTGTTGCCTTGTTTTGGGCAATTAATTTGACATAAGGCTGTAACGTGGCCTGAGTGTGATCTTCATAATTCGCAAGATCAACCATAATGTCGTCTATTTCTGTTTCTGATAAATTGGTGTTGGCAAGTTCAGCCACATATGTTGCTATTTGACATTTGATTTGCTCAAATTTACCTGCAGCTGCTTGATAATAGCTTTCCAGGTCAGCATAATCAACTTGAGATTGTTGTGACAAATCTTCACATTTCTTGATCTGTCTTGTTAAGTGGCCTTTAAGACCTGCAAGGGTTCTTTTCATTCTCCCTGCATTATCCATACTGGCTAGTTGGTGAAGCCTTGTGGGACTTGTACTTGGGCTGCTCATAATACTGAACAAGCTCTAATGGTAGCCTAGGGTAAATTCTGCACTCACTAGGCAATAATCCTACCTCTACTAGAGGTTAGCACTTAAAATTAATACACATTATATATATACAATCATACACACTAATGATTTGAGTGATAAACCAGTGTCACTGGAAGTACCTTTAGGTTAGCTCTTCTATATCACCCTAGGATGGTAGAGACACTAATTAATCACTCAAAGGTGTAATGATCATAAGTAAATTATTATATATACACAACTCAACTCGAGTTGATAAAAATTACACCCAAAATAGGGTCTGGACCATGCATTAATGGTGTTAGGTTGTTGAATATAGTACAACTGACTATGGTAATAATGGGACTAGGATGAACAATAATAGTTCAACTAGTCAATGTTAATATCCTACCCTGTTGTGGGTTGGCAATTAGTAAATATTATACTGTGATCACTAGTGCAATATATATTAAATAATTCTCTATTTTGGAGAAATAATATACACAATTATTGATAATAGCCTCTTAATTAGCCTCTATGAAACTTCTAATATTATCTAGAAGTATTAAATATTATTAGTGACCTCGCGAAATAAACTCCACAAAATTCGTAGATAATCTCTCGCGAAATGTAACACCACGAAATCCGTGAACAATCTCGCGACACAGTCACTAATTTGGCTGGCTTCTATATTAGCGCTGTCATTTCACAGAACAACACGCCACCAAATCTGTGGGTGTGCATGAAACCGCTGACGAAGCTGATCTGGGCTGAGGGAGGCTCCTGAGCTCCCACGAGGCTTCGCCGCTGTCTTTGACTGGCTTTGTTTAAATCACACTGCACTAGTTTATTTAATGAATCCACTGGATAACTGGTTCATCCGGTACTAAGATGACCAAATGTGGGTTCAAAGGACCGAATATTCCGGTTCCGAGATGACCAAATAATGTGGGTACCGACCTGTGAGATTTATATTTATTTAATTTATATGAATTTATATTTACATTAATTTATATACTTCGATAGCAATTTGTATAATGATAAGTGGACTGTATTTCTGCAATAATCTCATAATCTCACAAATCGATCCTCTACACATTAGGGGGGGTTATTAAATTAATATATATGCAGCCAATCAAACTACAGTAACTACATACATTGAAGAGGTTCCTTATCTTATAGTACAGCAGGCTAGTCCACCAGGTATAACTAGGGTGTAGACACCAAATTATCCTCTTTGAGGTAGCTTCCATCACCCAGTAACTGGTGCACAAAATCTTGCATCCTCGTCTTGACCTGTTAAAAGGGCGCTAGCTGTGAAGCCAGAAACCTAGTATATGACAGGTATTTCAGAGAAACATTGTACATGGAACAACAAAGACCTGGCTTAATTACCTTTAGTATGAGGCGATTTCGCATTCTAACCGGAAAACCCTACCCAATGACATTAATGGCCACTAATGATAGATAATGGGTTTCGGAAAGAACACTTAACTTGATATGTAGACAGCGTGTTGAAAAATGGTACACCTTTGGTTTCCATAACACTACGTCCAAGTAAATTTAACAGGAGCCGAATTTGCTCCCGTGTGAGCCTCTGGTCTAGTATCAACAACAATGGCTGCCCTCCTTCCTCCCTCTGACGCCTGGCTTACATTGTCCACATTTCAGAAAGTGATAGAAGGGTCACATTTACTCTACTTTAATATTGATAATTAAGTTAATTTATATAAGATGTTTTTATGATGGTAAAGTCCAAAGACTAATGTATTTAAGAATAATTCCCAGCAGAATAGCTGGTGAATTTATAATGGTATGTGGTGATGATATCCCGTTTTCTATAGACGGTAATTCCACTACAAGTTACGTTTTCTATGGGTAACTTGTTTATACAATACAGCTATTATCTGTATGATTATTAAATGGTGTCGGATTTTCCGACACCACCTATCCACTACATAGATGGCATTGCTGTCTAAGCGCCACCTCACCAGAGGTCAGCAGCAGCTATGTTATGACCTGATTAAGACGGGAATCCAGCCCCTGTGGCCGGTATATCCCGTCCTCACTAGATGGCGTTGTCCATATGGAGGGGGTTTCGGGAGCTGACTCACAGATGGCGTTGTCATCACTGCTCCGTGCTATGACGCTGGACTCGGGTCCGTAACATGCACCCACACAGGTGATGCTGTGGCCTGGTTGATCACCCCTCCACCCATACTGCTCCCACACAGGTGATGCTGAAGCCAGGTTGATCACCCCCACCCCCACCATACTGCTCTGTCACAGGTGATGCTGTGGCTTTGTTGATCACCCCCCACCACCATACTTCTCCCACACAGGTGATGCTGTTGCCTGGTTTATCAACCCACCACCATACTGCTGCCACACAGTTGATGCTGTGGCCTGGTTGATCACCCCTCCCCCCACCACCATACTGCTCCCACACAGGTGATGCTGTAGTCTGGTTGATCACCCCACCACCATACTGTTCCCACACAGGTGATACTGTGGCATGATTGATCACAACCCCCACCATACTGCTCCCATAAAGATGATGCTGTGGCCTGGTTGATCACCCCCCCCCCACCACCATACTGCACCCACTCAGGTGATGCTGTGGCCTGATTGATCACCCCCCTCAACCATACTGTTCCCCCACATGAGATGCTGTGGCCTAGTTGATCACCCCCCCCCCCCACCATACTGCTCCCTCTCAGGTGATGCTGTGGTCTGATTGATCACCACCCGCCCCCACACTGCTCCCACACAGGTGATGCTGTGGTCTGGTTGAGCACCCACCATACTGCTCCCAAACAGGTGATGCTGTGGCCTGGTTGATCACCACACCACCCTACAGCTCCCACACAGGTGATGCTGTGACCTGGTTCATCACCCCCACAACAATACTGCTCGCACACAGGTGATGCTGTGGCCAGGTTGATCACCTTACCACAATACTGCTCCCACACAGGTGTTGCTGTGGTCTGGTTAATCACCCCCCCCCCACCATACTGTTCCCCCAAAGGTGATGCTGTGGCCTTGTTGATCACCTCCCCCACCATACAGCTCCCACACAGGTGATGCTGTGGCCTGGTTGATCACCCCCCCCCCACCATACTGCTCCCACACAGGTGATGCTGTGGTCTGGTTGATAACCCCATCCCCCACCATACTGCTCCCACACAGTTGATGCTGTGACCTGGTTGATCACTTCTCC
Source organism: Procambarus clarkii (assembly GCF_040958095.1). Taxonomy (NCBI): domain Eukaryota; kingdom Metazoa; phylum Arthropoda; class Malacostraca; order Decapoda; family Cambaridae; genus Procambarus; species Procambarus clarkii. Next base: position 21,460,187 of record NC_091153.1, read on the forward strand.
CCCCACCACCATACTGCTCCCACACAGGTGATGCTGTACTCTGGTTGATCACCCCCACCACCATGCTGTTCCAACACAGGTGATGCTGTGGCATGATTGATCACAATCCTCACCATACTGCTCCCATACAGGTGATGCTGTGGCCTGGTTGATCACCCCCATCCCCAACCATACTGTTCCCCCACATGAGATGTTGTGGCCTGGTTGATCAACGCCCACCCCCCACTATACTGCTCCCACACAGGCGATGCTGTGGCCTGGTTCATCACCGCCCCCCCCATACTGCTCCAACACAGGTCATGCTGTGGCCAGGTTGATCACCCCACCACAATACTGCTCCCACACAGGTGATGCTGTGGTCTGGTTGATCACCCCCCCCCCCACCATACTACTCCCACACAGGTGATGCTGTGGTCTGGTTGATCACCCCCCCACCACTATTCTGCTCCCACACATGTGATGCTGTGATAGAAGGAGTAGGAGAAACAAAGTAAAAGAAGGAAGGAAGGTTAAGTGGGATGGTGGGTTTGGGTAAAATATACAAAAAGGAGAAACAAAACTACATCTGAAATGTTAAGAAAAGGATAATATATTCAACAAATACGTCAAAACACAATAAACCACATCTGAAAGGTTAGGTTAACGGGTTAGAAAATAAGAACAAATGATAAAACCTAATAAATACACTAAGATTACAAGAGGTTAGGTTAAGGGGTTGGGGAATAAGAACAAATGATAACCAAAATAATGAATACACTAAGATCACAAGAGGCTAGGTTAAAGGGTGGAAAAATAAGAACAATTATACAAACATAATAAATAGAACTTATGAGCAACTTGATGAACTTTAACAAATAACCCTTGAAATGCAAAAATGACCATTTGAGAAATTATCCATTGAAACGAGTAAATGCACGTATATAACAACAATCCTTTGAAATGCTTAAATACCCAATCTTAAACAAATAGTACTTGAAATACAAAAATGACCATTTGCGAAGTTAACTAGTGACATGAACAAATGAATATGAGATATTGATTGACGAAACACAAAAGACAAGCAGGAATATTTATGTAAGTTAGATTACATAAGTTTGGGTAAGTTAGGTAATTTACTTTAAGTTAGGTTATGTTAAGTTAGGTTAAGCAAGTTAAGTTAGGTTAGGTTAAGTTAGGTAAGAATAGGTTAGTTAAGTTAGGATAGGTAAGGTAAGTTAGGTTAGGTTAGTTAAGTTAGGATCGGTAAGGTTGGTAAGTTAAGTTAGGTTGGATAAGTTAAGTTAGGTTGGATAAGTTAAGTTAGGTTAAGCAAGGTAAGTTAGGTTAGGTTAGGTGAGTTAAGTTAGGATAGGTTAAGTCAGATTAGGTTAAGTTAAGTAATTTATGTTAAGTTAGGTTAGGTTATGTTGGGTAACTTAGGTTAGGTTATGTAAGCTAGGTTAGGTTAAGTTAGGATAGGTTAGGTTAGGTTATGCAAGTTATGTTAGGTTAGGTTAGTTAAGTTGGGATAGGTAAGTTAGGTAAGGTTAGCTAGGATAGGTTAGGTTATGCAAGTTAGGTTAGGTTAGTTAAGTTAGGATAGGTAAGGTTAGGTAAGTTAGGTTAAGTTAGGGTAGGAGAGCTAGGTTAGGTTATGTAGGTTAGGTTGGGTAAGTTAGGTTAGGTTATGTAAGCTAGGCTAGGTTAGGTTAGGAAATGTTAGGTAGGTTAGGTTAAGTAAGTTAGGTTATGCAAGTTATATTATGTTAGGTTAGTTAAGTTAGGATAGGTAAGTTAGGTAAGGTTAGGTAGGATAGGTTAGGTTACACAAGTTATGTTAGGTTAGGATAAGTAGGTTAGGATAAGTAAGTTAGGTAAGGTAAGTTAGGTAAGGTTAGGTTACATAGGTTAAATTGGGTAAGTTAGGTTAGGTTAAGTAAGCTAGGTTAGGTTAAGTTAGGATAGGTTAGGTTAGGTAGGTTATGTTAGGTAGGTTAGGTTAGGTTAAGTTAAGTAAGTTAGGTTATTTTAGGTTAAGTTAGGTTAGGTTAGTTAAGTTAGGATAGGTAAGATATGTTAGGCTAGTTAAGTTAGGATAGGTAAGATAGGTTAGGTTAGGTTTGTTAAGTTAGGTTAGTTAAGTTAGGTTAGGTTAGGTTATGCAAGTTAAGTTAGGATAGGTTAGGTTAGGAAAGGTAAGGTAAGTTAGGATAGGCTAGGTAAGTTAGGTTAGGTTAAGTTAGGTTAGGTTAAGTTAGGTAATTTACGTTAAGTTAGGATAGGTATGTTAGGTAAGTAACATTTGGTGGGGAGGATAGGTTAGGTAGGTTTATGCAATGTTGTCCAGAGAACAGTTTTAAAGGTAAAGTGTCCAAGAAAATATATTTTAACAGAAATGCAGGTTTGATATGAAAAGCTGAACTAGTTACATTTTGGAGAGAAATTTTATGACTGAAGATGTCTTAGAGAACAACTTGTTGGAAGAAGGAGAGTTAATTTGATGAACGAAGGTGACTTAGAGAACAACATTGATGAACGAAGGTGAGTTAGAGATTACCTTTGACGACTCTAAGATTAACTTTGATGAACGAAAGTGAGTTAGAGATTACCTTTGATGACACTGAAAATAGCATTGATGACTCTGAGAATAACTTTAGATATCTCTGAGAACAACTTTGAGGATATGAGAGTACCTTTTGATGAGTCTGAGAATGACTTTGATGTCTTAGAGAACAACTTTGATGACTTAGAGAACATCTTTGATGTCTCTGAGAATAACTTTTATGGATGAAGATGTCTGAGAATAACTTTTGGTAGCTCTGGGAATAACTTTTGATGACTCTGAGAATAACTTTTGGTAGCTCTGGGAATAACTTTTGATGACTCTGATGTCTTAGAGAATAACTTTGATGTCTCTGAGAATAACTTTTATGGGTGAAGATTCTGAGAATAACTTTTGATAGCTCTGAGATTAACTTTTGTGGACATGAGAAGTATTTTGATTGTGTCTTTGATGTATTGAAGAGTAATTTTGATGTCTCGAAGATATCTTACAGAACAACTTTGATGACCGAGATTAACTTTTGAGTACGTGAAAATACCTTTTTAATGACTTCGAGAATAATTTTGATAGCTCTGACAATAACTTTTATGTTTTAGATAATAACTTTAGATGCCTCTGAGAATAACTTTAATGAACGAAGATGTCTTAGAAAGTTTCTCTGTTGAACGAAAGGTTACTTAGAGAATAACATTTGATGACTGAGATTGACTTTTTGATGACTCTGAGAATAACTTTGAGGATGCGGGTAAATTTTTGGAGTGTTTGAGAGTATCTTTGATATCTCGAAGAGTGTCTTTGATGTCTCGAAGAGTGGCTTCGACTATTTTTCTTACTCATTGAGGTATACTGTTAGTTACAAAAGTGTAGAACGATGATCCATTTGACTATTTTCAGTTGAGGAAAGACATGAAAAATATATTGACAGTGACTATTTTAGTGCTCCACAAAGTATAAATGTCAGTTAAGAACAGCGATGATAGATATCTATGGCTATTTTGTCTTACTTGACGACATTTAATTTTAGTTACGAAAGTGCTGAAAGAAGTTTCCTTGACTATTTTTTAGCGAAGTGAAAGGATACTTTAGTTAAGAATAGTGTTGGAAAGAGGCTACACTTGACTATTTTCAGTTGAGAGAAGTGATATTTCAGTTAAGAAATGACAGGGAAACATGATGAAAGTAACTATTTTTAGTTGATTGATGAATACTTTTAGTTAAACAAAAAAGACAAAACATGATGAACATGGCTTTTTTTCTGTTGATTGGCGGATAATTTTAGATAAGAAAATGACAATGAAACATGATGAACACGGTTATTTCTGTTGACTAGGGAATAAGTTTAGTTAAGAAATGATGAAAGTGATTATTTTTAGTTGATTGACGATAGATAAAAAGCTAGTTATGAACAGTATTGGAAAGTTTCCTTTGACTATTCTTAGCTAAGAGAAAGGTTATTTTAGTTAAGAACATTGTTGAACTAGAGTAATCCTGACTATTCTCTGTTGATTGACAAGTAATTTTTAGTTAAGAAGTTACAAGAAAAGTTTGTCTTGGTAAATTTGGTACGGAATAAAGGGTAGATTTCTTTAAGAACCGTGTTTGGTAAGAAATATTAAGTTGACTACGAGAATTACTGTGACGTCGTTTTTGCAAATAAAACTGGGTGACTGAAATTGTTGAGGGATTTGTAATGCTGTTGATATTATGTGACAAAGAACTAGTTACTGGGTAGAAGAAACAATGGTACATTTTTATTTTAAAGGAACATATTGAATAAACTGAGAACAAATAGAACACGTAAGAGAATGAGAGGAACATATGGGGAAATGTGAAAGAATGAAGAGAACATGGACGAAAAACTATTGAACACAGAGAACATGTAAGTGAAGGTGATGAACATGTGGGGAATAAAAAAATTTCGTGAACATATGGGGAACATGGCAGAGAACATGACAGAACATGTAAGAAAAGCTGATGAACACAGTGAACATGTGGGGAACATGATAATGAACGTAGTGAATACAAAGAATGATCACTGATTATGTGAAGAATATGAAGGGAATTTGTAGAGATTATGAGAATACAATACGACTATTGAAGGTTTTGATAAGTTGGGAGGTAAGGGAGGGGTGGGTAAGAGATGAGAAGGTAAAGGGGGGGAAAGGGTATTTAATGGATATGTTGTTTACTTTGATAGACTGGAGAAAGCAATTATCTGAAATAATTTGATGAACTAAAAATCGGAGGATGGGAATTGGAGCTTGGTTAATGTACTGATAAACATTTTACTATGATAGAAATAGTAATCTTAAATCTATGGGGATTTTGATCTGATAATAAAGAACTTGTATAAATTAACTAGGTGGGGACAAGAGTTAGAGTTTTATAATTGTTTGCATCATATTTACTATGGCTGAAAACAGCGGGTATAAATTTCAGGAGAATTGATAGGATATTAACAAAGAAATGAGGGGGAAGTAGGGTTGGGGGATGAGAGCTGGAGCTCGGTAACAAATTACTGTATTGTACTATGATTGAAATAGCTAAGTTTAAAATTAAAGGGGGTTTGTTAGATTCAAGGGAACTAATGTGGGGACAAGAGCAGGAGCTTGGTAATTGACTCGGTTGATTTGAGCAAACTGTCTTGTTTAATGTAAAGGAACTAGCATTACGAAGTCTATATAGCTGTATGGATTTATGAAAGAACAATATTAATGATAATGAATAGGGAGAGTAAGGTATCAGGTAGAGAGGGTTGGTCTAGATAAGATTGTGGCGGTAAGATGGCGGCCGCGTTTGGTGAGGTCGGTGTAGGTGACGCGGGAGTGAGATGCGGGCGGGTGATGAGAGGTGCGAGATAGGAACCGGTGTTGCGGTGATGCTAAGATAATGTAAGATTTCTCAGATGACACCTGTTTTCTGAGATAGGGATGGAGGTAGTGGCTACATGTGTAAACGCTATCTAAACTGTCATTCTTTTACAGAGATGAGGAGTCATAGGACGGATATTATACAAGTGGATTGAAGAGGGAGATTCTGTTAACTTAAGGATAAATGACTTGTTTATTATAAATTGTGTAACCTAACATTAGATGACTAAATAAAATATAAATAAAAGTAATAAATATGTTTTATTAATGCCTAATATATATATATATAAATTAATACGGTGGTGAACGCCGACAATGACTAACGGATGGCGGGTAGGTAATCAGGTGTTGAAGGCCTCGGGGCAGGTAGCCTGGGGCGGCTTAGGTAGCCTTGGGACAACTTAAGTATTAAAGGTTACATTGAGACGCCTCGGTTGATTTGTGTAAAACTGACTGGTTTAATGAAAAGGAGCAAACATTACGATGTTTAAAATAGCTGTAAGGAATTACGAAGAATGAACAATATGAAAGGAGAGGGGGGTATGGTAACAGGTAGAGAGAGGGAGGAGGGACGGTCTAGATATTACGGAGAAGATAAGATAAGATTACGGAGGTGACCTGAAGGCAGCATCTGGCTGGCGGTGTAAAGTAAACACAGGTGACGGGGGTTGGGAGGGAAGGATGGTGTGAGGTATGAGCAGGAGATGAAGGGGGTTGGGAGGGAAGGGGGAGGGCGGCGGTTGGGTAATGCCCCAGTTTTTAGTTATATAGGCTTATACTAGTTTCTATGTAAGAATCCTACTTAAATGTATACAGCCTAAATATGTAAAACTGTGTCTTACCACAGTCTCCGTGGTGTAGTGGTAAGACACTCGCCTGGCGTTCCGCGAGCGCTATGTCATGGGTTCGTATCCTGGCTGGGGAGGATTTACTGGGCGCAATTCCTTATCTTGAGGTTATCTTGAGATGAATTCGGGGTTTTAGTGTCCCCGCGGCCCGGTTCTCGACCAGGCCTCCACCCCCAGGAAGCAGCCCGTGACAGCTGACTAACACCCAGGTACCTATTTTACTGCTAGGTAACAGGGGCATAGGGTGAAAGAAACTCTGCCCATTGTTTCTCACCGGCGCCTGGGATCGAACCCAGGACCACAGGATCACAAGTCCAGCCTGCTGTCCGCTCGGCCAACCGGCTCCTTAACTGTAGCCTCTGTTTAACGCAACAGTAAAATATGTACTTGGATGAAAAAACGATTCTTCGCGGCAGGGGATCGTATTCCAGGGACCTGTCCAAAACGCTACGCATACTAGTGGCTGTACAAGAATGTAAGAACTCTTGTATATATCTCAAAAAAAAAAAAAATATCTGTTTATTCTCGGTAAGAACTCTGAAAAATTGGAATTTCTCCCATAAGATCTCTTAACAAACTTCTATGACATTATTTTCATCATAAGAACTTTTACCAAACTTCTAAAATCTCAGAAATTACTTTTCTCATAAGAATTTCTTAATTCCAAATCTGTGACTGCCTAAATTCACCTGAAAACCCTGCCAGTCTAAACACGAATTTTGAATTTCTCCCATAAGAACTCTTAACAAACTTGTATGACATTATTTTTATCATAAGAACTTTGAACAAACTTCTAAAATCTCAGAAATTACTTTTCTCATAAGAATTCCTTAATTCCAAATCTGTGACTGCCCAAATTCACCTGAAAACCCAGGCGAATTTTTGAGTTTCTCCCATAAGAACTCTTAACAAACTTGTATGAACTTATTTTCACCATAAGAACTTTTAACACCCTTCTGAAGTCTCGGAAATTACTTTTCTCATAATAATTCCTTAATTCCAAATCTGTGACTAGCCAAATTCACCTGAAAATCCTGACACGCAAAACCCGATTTTTTAATTTCTCCCATAAGATCTCTTAACAAACTTCTATGACATTATTTTCATCATAAGAACTTTAAACAAACTTCTAAAATCTCAGAAATTACTTTCACATAAGAATTCCTTAATTCCAATTCTGTGACTGCCCAAATTCGCCTGAAACCCTGACGATCTAAATACGATTTTTTCAGAAAAAAATCGGCTTTAGATCGTCATCGCTACTATGCTTTGGTCTGGTTGATCAACCCCCCCCCCCCCACACCATACTGTTTCCCCACAGGTGATGCTGGGGCCTGGTAGAACACCCCCCCCCCCACCATACTACTCCGACACAGGTGATGCTGTGGTCTGGTGGATCACCCCCCTCCATACTGCTCCCACACAGGTAATGCTATGGTCTTGTTGATCACCCGCCCAACCTCACACTGCTCCCACACAAGAGATGCTGTAGCCTGGTTGATCGCCCCCTCCCTCCACACTGCACCCACATAGGTGATGCTGCGGCCTGGTTGATCACCCCCCCTCCCACCATACTGCTCCCACACAGGTGATGCTGTGGCGTGGTTGATCACCCCTACCAACATACTGCTCCCCCACAGGTGATGCTGTGGCCTGGTTGATCACCCCTCACCACCATACTGGTTGATCCTGGTTGATCCACTATATCCTGGTTAATCTTCCCCCCCCCCCCCCCCACTCCACGATACTGCTCCCAACCAGGTGATGTTGTGGCCTGGTTGATCACGCACCCTCCCTCCACCATACTGCTCCCACACAGGTGATTCTCTGGTCTGGTTGATCATCCCCCAGCATTCTGCTCCGACACAGGTGATGCTGTGTTCTGGTTGATCACCCCCCCCCACCTCCATTCTGGTACCACACAGGTGATGCTGTAGCCTAGTTGATCACCCCCCCCCATAATTATGCTCCCAAACACGTGATGCTGTGTCCTGGTTGACCCACCCCCCTTTTACACCATACTGCTCCCACACAGGTGATGCTGTGTCCTGGTTGATCACCCCTCACCACCATACTGGTTGACCCTGGTTGATCCACTATATCCTGGTTAATCTTCCACCCCCCCCCCTCCACGATACTGCTCCCACCCAGGTGATGCTGTGGCCTGGTTGATCACCCACCCCCCCTCCACCATACTGCTCCCACACAGGTGATTCTGTGGTCTGGTTGATCATCCCCCAGCATTCTGCTCCCACACAGGTGATGCTGTATTCTGGTGGATCACCCCCCCCCCAACCACCACCATACTGCTCCCACACAGGTGATGCTGTGGTCTGGTTGATCACCCCGCCACCATACTGCTCAAACACAGGTGATGCTGTGGCCTGGTTGATCCCGCCCCCCACCTCCATACTGCTCCCACACAAGTGATGCTCTGGCCTGGTTGATCACCCCCCCCACCTCATAATGCTCTCATACAGGTGGTTCAGTGGTCTGGTTGATTACTCCCCACTTCCATACTGCTCCCACACAGGTGATGCTGAGGCCTGGTTGATCACCCCACCACCATACTACTCCCACACAGGTGATGCTGTGGCCTTGATTGATCAACCCAACATCACCATACTGCTCCCCCCAAAGGCGATGCTGTGGTCTGCTTGATCACCCCCCACTTCCATACTGCTCCCACACAAGTGATACTGTGTCCTGGTTGATCACCCCCCCCCCCACTATACTGCTCCCACACAGGGGTTGCTATGGCCTGGTTGATCACCCCACCACCATACTGCTACCACACAGGTGATGCTGTGTTCTGGTTGATCACCCCCCACCACCATACTGCTCCCACACAGGTGATGCTGTGGTCTGGTTGATCACCTCCCCCCCCACCACCATACTGCTCCCACACAGGTGATGCTGTGCCGTGGTTGATCCCGCCCCACCATACTGCTCCCACACAGGTGATGCTGTGGTCTGTTTGATCACCCCCCACTTCCATACTGCTCCCACACAAGTAATACTGTGGTCTGGTTGATTACTCCCCACTTCCATACTGCTCCCACACAGGTAATGCTGTGGCCTTGTTGATCACCTCCCCACCACACTGCTCCCACGCCGGTGATGCTGAGGCTTGGTTGATCACCCCCTCCCCATATTGCTCCCACACAGGTGATACTGTGGTCTGGTTGATCACCCTCCACCATACTGCTCCCACACAGGTGATGCTGTGGCCTGGTTGATCACCCCCGCCCACAATACTGCTCCCACACAGGTGATGCTGTGGTCTGGTTGATCACCCCCCACCACAATACTGCTCCAACGCAGGTGATGCTGTGGCCTTGTTGATCACCCCCCCACCACCATACTGCTCCCACACAGGTGACGCTGAGGTCTGGTTGATCACACCACCACCGTACTGCTCCCACACAGGTGATGCTGTGGCCTGGTTGATCCCCCCACTATACTGTTCCCATACAGGTGATGCTGTGGCCGGGTTGATCACCCCCCACCACCATATTGCTCCCACACAGGTGATGCTGTGGTCTGGTTGATCACCTGCCCACCACAATATTGCTCTCACACAGGTGATGCTATGGCCTGGTATATCACCCCCACCCCACCACCACCATACTGCTCCCACAGAGGTGATGCTGTAACCTGGTTGATCACCCCCACCACCATACTGTTTACACACAGATGATGCTGTGGCCTAGTTGATCATCCCACCACCATACTGCTCCCACACAGGTGACGCTGTGGTCTGGTTGATCACCCCCCCCCCCCACCACCACCACCACCATACTGCTCCCACACAGGTGATGCTGTGTCCTGGTTTATCACACACCCCCCACTACCATACTGCTCCCACACAGGTGTTGCTGTGGCCAGGTTGATCACCCCACAACCATACTGCTCCCACACAGGTGATGCTGTGTTCTGGTTGATCACCCCCCACCACCATATTGCTCCCACACAGGTGATGCTGTGGTCTGGTGTATCACCTCCCCACGACAATATTGCTCTCACACAGGTGATGCTGTGGCCTGGTTTATCACGCCCCCACAACCACAATACTACTCCCACACAGGTGATGCTGTGGTCTGGTTGATCACCCCCCCCCCCCACCACCATACTGCTCCCACACAGGTGATGCTGTGTTCTGGTTGATCACCCCCCACTACTATATTGCTGACTCGCTGGCCAGGCCTTGAGCTGAGAGGATGTGCGCGCCTCCTCTCCCTCTTTGGGTCAAGTCCCTTGTCCCTAACCTTGTGCTGTGATCGCCAGGGCGGTATCGTCTCAATACTACTGTGCTGCTGAGTGTTCCAACACTGTTGCATAAGTCACTAGTATCAAAGGAACCCTAGAGTGAACTAGGGAGTGGCGCCTGAGGTCGGAGGCAGGCTAGCCTGCCCCCTCCGCTCCCTTAGGGGAAGCCTACCAAACATTAGTGTATTTGATGCATTGCTGGTGCTAATAACACAGCATCACCTGTACAGTGTACCTGGGACTCACTGTAAGACTCTCTAGCAAGAACCACAGGGCATCTACAGATTCAAGCAACAAACAGCAAGGAGAGTTGTGGGATCGTAATCTGACCCCCCACGGACCTCTGACCCTTGCGGTTAGAGCGCTGACCCAACGGTCCCCCCTATCCCTTCCCTGGCGGGAGGTTGACAGCCGCCAACACTTCAATGATGCCAGCTTTGTACAGAGCAACTGTACATTCCTAGTTATAAGACTTATCTTCCCCACTTTCTCTTATTCTTCTCATTTCGCCATTTCAACAGGTCAAGTGGAATGGTCCAGTGGCCCATGCGGTTACCTGTAAAATCTGGGGGGCCACTTGATCTGGGCATCTGTTCACCCTTGTAGCAGGGTTAGGCTGTCTTAGGGAACATTCTGTCCACTCATAGGACATAGGAGAATAAGTCACTGAGGGCTACCCTCTGCGAGTCCCAACCAACCAAGTGGAATATCTAAGTGTTTATCCAAGTCGTCTGAGCCCTCTCAAACTCACTGAGAGTGCTCTACCCCTCAGAGCAGGTTTATGACTGTTGGCGCTGATGACTGGTAAGGCATGCTGCCTGCTCTGCCATTTGTTGTGTTAATCATCATCATATGATTATCAATGCAAACCAGGTATCGGAGGATGTTAGAGCAACAATTAATGCCGCCTGAAGAAGCAGCTATGGAGGAGGTAGATGCTGGACCCTCAGGGCTCTCCCCTACCGTGACCAGTGACACTGTCACCCCACCACCCAATAACGGGTTTGTGAAGGTGGTAAGTAGGAGGAAGAGAAGGAAACAAGGGAAACAGAAGCCTGGTGAACAACAAGGTGGAAGGCGTCCGATAGCACCAAGGAGCGAGTACACACGTCTGACCTTCCCTAAAGGCACGAGTGTGAGTGTGGCGGACAGGATTGTGTGGAGTAAAAAACAGAGCGTGGTGTACCCACCTGGCTCTGCAGGCGTGCTACGTCCACATGTCAACTCTCCATATGTGTATGTTTCAAGAGAGAAGGAGCAGGTTGTGAAGCCTCTTCTACAAGGGAAAATAGGTGATGTAAAACTCTCCCCTATAGATAATCCAACACGGAACAAGAAGATGGTTGAATACTTAGTCTACAGGTACAGTCACGGATATCCACTAGAGTGGGCCTATGAATTAGACGGAGTACACAAAGCACGAAAATTGACCAAGAATGGTAAGCCTACTGATCAAATAGTCATAGTCTGGAAAAAGCCTGATCCGCCACCTGACCAGCATTGGTTTGGTGGGCTGTATGCGCGCCCCAGCACGATCAGGGTGTGGGAGCCGAACCCTGTGGAGTGTTACGAGTGCTGTGGCAGTGGCCACATAGCTAAGTACTGCTGGTGCCCCACACCCAAGTGTGCTCTCTGTTTCGGTCCTCATGCACTAAAGGACTGTCAGTATAAGAAGACCAGAGAGCAAAGAAAGCAGGAACAGAAGTAACAGAACACTGCAACAGAAGCAGGGCAACATCCTGAATCTGTGGCTCCGTCTAAACTGCCGCTGAAGTGTTTCAGATGTGGTATGGAAGGAGTCACCATCTGGCACTCAGACTGTACCAAACGGCCAGCCTCCCTTGGCACAAGGAGGCAAGTGCCCGAGACACAACAAGTGTCTACTGATGCCGGCTCTAGTACTGTTGACCCATCCCATAGTGGTGACAGTACCAGCAACGCCCCTGGCAACACACAACAGCCTGATACAACATTTAAAGGACAGTTGGCAACCTTGCAAGCACAGGTAGCAGAACTGACTGAAATTATACAGGCGCTACGTCGGGCTCCTCCACAAGAGATACAGCAGCCGTGGCCCGCGCTGGTAAAGGTTCCTGTGGTGGTGGTGGCGGCAGCGGCAGCAGCAGCGGCGGCGGCAGCGGCGGCGGCAGCGGCGGCGACAGCAGCGGCGACAACAGAGATGAGAGCGACAACGGAGGCGGTGGCAGCGACGTCGTCAGTCAACTCAGGGATGACAGCAGTGATAATAACACAGAAACATTAACTGGAAAAGGAAGTCGATCTGCATCAGCATATTTTAAAATGATTCATGACCTTAATGAACGCGCTCAAGCCAAGTACGAGAATGAAAAAGATAATAATCTGAGTGACAGTAATTATGCCCTACGACTTACAGAGAACATTCACTCGCGGACCATCCCGAGTTATTCAGTGATCAAGAAACTGATGATGTCACCAGATGTTCCTGACGATACCAAACGCCAGGTTGGTGTGGCTGTTTACGTCGTAGAGTCACTTATTAACACATTGTGTAAGTGGGACAAGGACAACAATGGGACCACCAGTCCCAGGGAGGAACAACACCAAGACGATGGCTGCTGTTGACACAAGAACCATTAGGTTTCTCAGTTGGAACATTCGTAGCATCAACAAAAGACTGAATGACCTAATTGCATATGTTACCAGTAACAACATAGATATAATTGCTTTACAGGAGCCCTACACGTCCAATATGATAAACAAAACCCCCACCAGAGATCAGAGGGTATGCATCCTATAATAACAGTAACGCCACGGGCCTATTAACATACGTCAGAAGTGATTTACTGCACATTCTTGTGAGCACGTCACACAATGTACACACACAGTACCATCACTTTCATGTACAAACTGCAGCAGGTGAGAGTCTGGCCCTAGCTTCGGTACGGGGCAGACGTGTTGAATCGGCGCTCCAGCAGTTGGTGTTGTTTGCCCGTTTTGGCTGGTTGGGAGCGGGTGTGTCTCTGCTCGCCTGTGCTGACGTGGCGTTACGATGGGGGTCCCTCTACCCCCTGTCGTCCGGGCTCAGTCTGTGGGACTAGAGTTCTCTGTGCGGGCTGGTTACCCGGAGATTGCCCTGGCTTGTGAAATGCTCTCTGTCCCTGTGTTTGCGATTTATGGGGTCGAGTTGGTGACGGCCCGTAGGGCAATTGTGAAGTTTGCAGAGGAGGTGGCGTATCGCGATTTTCTCCGGCGTTACGAGGGGCGGACACTGCCCCTGCCGGATGGTGCGGGCACTGTCACCCTCTCGGATAGAAGTGGTGCACTTACTTACATCAGTGTGCATGGGGCTCCCTTGGAGTTTCCAGAGGCTCTGCTACGGCGGTATTTCGGCCGGTTTGGCGCAGTTGTTAGTGTGAGAGTGAACGTGGTGTCTTCTAGTCCTCTTAAGGGTGTGAGGTCTAACATTCGCACCCTGGGCATGAGACTCCGGGCGGATATTCCGTCCTCTGTGCGCCTTATGGGGAACAACGTTCGGGTGTTTTACGCCTGTCAGCCGTGGACGTGTTATCGTTGTGGTCTTTTGGGCCATCAGGCTGCTGACTGTTCTGTGCCTGCTGTTGCACCAGTGAATCTCTTCAGTGAGGAGGATTTTCCGCCCCTTCCTGTGGGGGATGATTCGGTGGGTATGGACGTCTCTTCGGCTGAGGAGGTGCCCTCTGTAGCAGCTGTTGCTCCGCCTGTTGCGCCCCCTGTTGTTGCCGCATCTCCTCCGGAGGTTGGGTCCTCGCCTAGTGCTCCGGCTGGTGTCCCTGAGCCTCTTCCGCCTGCCGTTTGCTCGGACCCCTCGTCTTCCAGTTCTTTCTCTGCTGTGTCTGTCCCGGTCCCTGCGCCCTCGCCGTCTGTTCCGGCTGTGCTGGGAGCTGAGGTGGATCTGGCATTTCCTCCTGTGCTTGGCCTGGTGCCCCGTGTGGTTGAGGAGGCTGCCGTGCTGCGGCGTGCGTCGGCTCGCTCGGTTGGTGCTGCGCGGGTCGCTGAGTCTGCCTCCGGGTCTGATGATGTGCGGCCCGAGCCTAAGCGTTCCCGGCGTTCTTCTGCGTGGGCTGAAGTTGGCGAATTCGACGAGTGTCGTCCTTCCATTGACGGTGGAGTGGCTCCGGATGTGGTGCACACTACGGTGGTGGCGGAGGTACACTTGCCTGAGTATGCCGGTGCCGGCGTTTCGGCCTCAACTTCTGGTCCGGTGTCCGAGGGTCCTGCTTCAGGTGCGTTGCCTGTGTCGGATGGCTCCGGTTCTTCGTGGGCGGTGGTTCCCCCTGCTGTAGTTGGTGGTGAGTGGGGTGGCCTGGTGGTGATGTTGAGAGAGGATGCTCGCTCTGGATGTTCTGTGGCCCATTCTTCGTTACCCGTTTCCTCGGCAGCGGTCTTGCCGCCTCTTCCGTTTCCTGCAGTCCCTTCCGTGTCTCCTGCGGTATCCGTGGAAGTGCTATCGTCTCAGCGTCCAGCACCTGCTCCGATGGCGAAGGCGTGGCAGGCCCTCGTCCGCTTCTCCGGTGTCATCTGCTTCCTCGAAGGGCATGGTTGGCGCTCCCCAGCCTCGTTATGCGACTTGCGTCAGTGACCTTAGGCGTTGGCTGATGCCGCCAGATATAGATGTTCCCGAGTTTATGATACCCGCTCGAGAGCGGGGGATCAAAAACCCTACCGACCTTGAAGATCTAGTCTGGGAAGCTTACAAGGCGAAATATCCTCGTGTTCTTTTCCCGGAGAAGTACATTTCTCACGAGGTTCCTCGCAAGTGATTTCTATGTATTTTGTGTTGCCTGGTTGTGGGGTGTGTATGTGAGTGGGTGGGGTGGGTATTGTTTCCCGGTTCCTGCATGCTCCGGTTTGTATTGTGGGTTTTCTTGTATGGCTAGTGGGGGGGTGTGCGGTTCCTATGCGTTTGTGTGTTCGGGTGTGGTTGTCGTGTGCTGGGAAGATCTAGTCTGGGAAGCTTACAAGGCGAAATATCCTCGTGTTCTTTTCCCGGAGAAGTACATTTCTCACGAGGTTCCTCGCAAGTGATTTCTATGTATTTTGTGTTGCCTGGTTGTGGGGTGTGTATGTGAGTGGGTGGGGTGGGTATTGTTTCCCGGTTCCTGCATGCTCCGGTTTGTATTGTGGGTTTTCTTGTATGGCTAGTGGGGGGGTGTGCGGTTCCTATGCGTTTGTGTGTTCGGGTGTGGTTGTCGTGTGCGCTTGTTTGTCATATTGTGTGCCCTTCAGGCTGTTGGCGTGTGCTCTTTGTTATGTTTTGCCTTCCGTTTGTTATGGCGGATCTGTTTTCTTTATTGTTATTGTCCTTATTCTTGTATGTTTCGCGCCTCTCTGTATATGTTTGAGGTGTTAGAAGACTTGTTTTGTGTGCATTTTGTCCTGGGGTTTTCCCTTATGTTTGTCTTACGCTGTGTTTATATTTGTGTTATGTTTGTATATGCATTTTTGTTTTGTGGTCAGCCCTTCTGGCTGGTCTTCTCTTGATTTGTTCCTTTGTCATTGTACATGTGTGTGCTTTGTACTTTTGTTCTATGTTATATTTGTTCTGTTTTTATTGTACATTATGCGCATGCTTGCATGTAAAAATAAAAATAAAAAAAAATAAAAAAATAAAACTGCAGCAGGCCACTTTTTATTCCTCAACGTAGATGCCAGAAGCCAGAAACTCGATGTAACATTGCTCCCAGATTTAGACAATCATGGGACAATATACATGGGAGATTTTAATGCTAGACATATTACGCTGGGAGACAGTACTAACAACGATAATGGATGCAAATTTATCAAATATGTTTATGACAACAGATTAACCGTGTATACTACGGATACCCAAACTCTTTTATTGGGAGGCAGACTTGAATATTTAATGGGTAGAAACCTTGTGCAAGATAGGATGGAATGTTCGTTGGTAAATCGATTGGCTGCTTGCTCGTTGCAGGGTGCGGTCACGGCGTTGGCGCTCTCTCAGTTGTTGGCTGACGTCTGGTGCGAGCAGGTCGCTGTTGTTGGTGTGTGGTGTGCCGGCTTGCCTGTGTGGGCAGCTGGCGTTATGGCATCGTCGGTGACGCGGATTCGGAGGGTGGATTCCGCAGGATTGGAGTTCTCGGCGGCTGCTGATTGGGCGTTGGTGGAAGTGACGCTTTTGAATGTTTTCCAGGTGGACCTGCACACTGTTTACGGCCTTGAGAAGATCTCTGACACGCGTGTCAAGTTCTCTGCCCCTGGTCCATATCAGCGTTTTGTGAGTGATTTTGCTGGGCGTTCTGATCTGCTCCCAGGCTCTGCTGGTACTGTGGAGGTGTCGGACCGGTGTGTGGCGCCGACGTTTGTCAGCATCTCATGGAGTTCCCTTGGACTTTCCCGAGGAGGTCCTTCGCACCTGATTTTCTCGGTATGGTACTGTGTTCACTCCCCGTATAACCTGCCTCCGCTCAGGCCGCTTGTCGGGCTTGAGGGCCAATGTGCGGACCCTTGGCATGTGCTTGACGCGTGATATTCCTTCTCAGGTCAAGTTCTACGGCTTTAACATTCGGGTTTTCTATGAGGATCAACCACGCACCTGTTTTCGATGTGGTTTGCGAAGGCATCTTGCGGCTGGTTGCACTGCTTCCGGGATGTGGGAACCAGCTATCTTCCAGGAGGGTGATTTTCCACCCTTGGGAGTTGGGGGGGGGGCCAAGCCAGGTGGTGCAGAGACCTTGTTTGTCCCCCACGGCCCCTCCTCGTCGTTGGTGCCTTCTGATTCGACTGATCCTACTCCGGCTGTTCAGCAGTTTGACCCACCTGGCTCGTTGGTGTCTGATGCGGCGCCCTCGCTTCCTGTGCACGTCGTCACTGTGGAGGTTCATCGGGCTTCAGATGTTGCTGCCATGGAGATGGGTACGTCTGTGGGAGCTGCTCCATCGTGTGTAGGTGGGAGTGGCGATCCTGCAGGCCCTTCGTGTGGGGTTGGTCCTTCGTCTGATGGCCGTTCATCCGACGTGGTTGCTGCTGCTCCGGAGGTGCTGTGGTCCTCTCGTGGCTCTAGATGGCCTTCTCCGGTCGCGACGTCGGACCAGTCCCGTCGTAAGCGGGAGGCACGGGCGCGTTCCATTGACAAAGGTCCTCCCATTAAGCGAGGGGGGGTCAACGGCTCGAGCTGCTGTGGCGTGCGCCCCTCCTCCTCCTCCCTCTGGTGGCCTGATGCGGTCTGTTGCACCCGGGGCCCCCTCTGGGGGCAGTGACGCCCCAGAAGCAGTTGTGGTTGATCAGTGTGTGGTGTCCTTTGGTGTGGTAGGTCCTGGACGGGATGCGATTACGTTGAAGTTTACAAAGTCTACAAAGAGTGCGAGCGCCGACGTTCCTGTGGGGCCCTCCTCTGCAGGGTTGCCAGATGGTGCGCCTACTGTTCCTACTGCCTCCCATGTGGAGGCCTCTGCTCCACCTTCTACGGGGGCTGTGGGGTTGGTGGGGTCCTCATTGCCTTCCTGATGGCGCCCTCTCTGACTTGTGCGACGTTGAATGTGCGTGGATTGCGTGACTTGGTTGTGCAGATGGGCTTGGTGGCTGTGCTTCGTGAGCAACGTGTAGATGTAGCCTTTATTCAGGAGCATAATGTGCATGACTTGAGTGCTTTGCCTGGGTTGACTGATGATTTTCATGTAGTGCTTAAGCCGCCGAGGATGTCCTTTGGGGGCACGCTGATGCTGTTCTCCCGGAGGGCGTCCATTTCCGTGCTTCACACGGAGATGGATTAAGATGGCCGGGTGTTGTTTGCTCGTGTGCGGTACCTCGGGGTGGAGATTCCCTTATTGACTGTGTATGCTCCTTCTGGCACGGCGCGTCGCAAGGAGAGGGAGGAGTTTTTCCAGGGTGGGCTGTTACACTTCTTGCGTCATGACACAAGGGACATGGTTTTTGGGGGCGATTTTAATTGTGTCACTCTCGCTTGGGATTGCAATAGTGCTCATCCGCAGAATGTTTCTCGGGCGTTGGTCTCCACCTTACAGAGTTGTGGGATTCGTGATGCTGCTCTCATGTTTGGGGGCGAATTTGGAATTCACCTTTGCTGCACGAGGGGCGTGTTCCAGGCTGGATCGTTTTTATGTTCATGGGCGGGAGGGCTCTGTTTTTGCGTTTCGTATGGTTCCTGTTGCCTTTTCTGATCATTGTTTGGTTGTGGTGCGTTTTGCTGTTCATAGTCAGGTTCGTGTGGGGAGAGGTTGGTGGAAGTTGAATTGTCGGTTGTTCCGTTGTCCTTGGGTGCGTGAGGCGTTTCGTGGGTGGTGGGTGGGGCTTGTTGCTCGCAAGTGCGAGTTTTCGTCTGTGTTGGACTGGTGGGAGTAGTGCAAGGTGGAATGCAAGTTTTTTTTTTTTGTGGTTGTGAGGCATGAGGCGGCGGGGCGGTTTGGTTTGTTGCGCTTTCTTCAGGCGCGGTTGACTCGGTTGTATGTTTTGCTAAATGGTGGGGCTGATTGTTTTGATGCTATTTCGGTGTGTAAGGAGCGCATTTGTGGTTTGCGGGAGGAGTTGGTAGAAGGGGTTCGGATGCGGGCTCGTTTTGACGAGCGTGTGTCTGGTGAACGGCTTTCTCCTTTTCTTTTGCGAAAGGAAAAAGCCCTTCGGGACTCGGTTCTTTTCACCGGTCTCCATCGTCCGGACGTTTCTGTTTTGTCTAACACAGATGGGGTCCTGTTGTATGTGCAGCAGGAATTGGGAGCGCTGTATGGGGAGGTAGGGGTGGATGAGGATTTGGCTGTTTTCTTTTTGCGTCACTGCTCACCTGGTTTGTCGGCTGTGGGTTGTTCCGCTTTGGTGAGAGACGTGTCGTCGGCTGAGCTCTGGGATGTGATACGGTCTTTCCGTTCCGGCAGAGTGCCTGGCTCGGATGGGCTCCCTGTGGAATTTTATGTGACTTTCTGGGATGTGATTGGGGAGGCTTTTTTGGAGGTGGTGCGATTTCGTTTCCTGACCTGTTCCTTACCCGCATCCCATTATGATGGTGTTGTGAGGTTGCTTCCGAAGCCAGGTGATTTGCGTTTTCTGTCGAATTGGAGGCCGATCACCCTGTTAAATGTTGATTATAAGGTTGTCTCGAAGTTGCTGGCAGGTCGGTGTCGGGATGTTATTGGTTCTGTGGTTTCGGTTGAGCAATTTTGTGGCATTCCGGGTAGGTCTTTGCTTCAGTGCAATGCTCTTTTATGTGATGTGCTTATGTGTGCCTCTGAGCTTCGCCTACCTGTGGCGATGCTCAGCTTAGATTGGTCGAAAGCATTCGACCATGTGTCGATGGGCTTTGTGCTGCAGGCTATGGAGAGGTTCGGGTTTCCTCCGTTGTTTCTTTCTTGGGTTCGTATGTTGTATGCCCGCTGTCACTTGAGAACTGCGAGTCTTACAGATACCTTGGTGTCCCCATTAACGACCCTGGGTACCTTTCTTCTCTCAAGAGGAGACTTTGGGAGAAATTAAAGCCCTTGCGGGTCCTTGTTGGTGTCAATCATGGACTTAACGTGAGACTTGCTAGAATGTTTTATGAATCATTTATACACTCTGTGATTGACTACGATGCTCTACATCTCACACTGTATACTGACAAAGAGCTGAAATCTCTTGAAACCTTGCAAAATGAAGCTATGCGTCTCATCCATGGGGCTCCAAAGTCCACGAGAATAGTTAATATGAGAGCAGAGTTAAAATTACCTACCATAAGTGAGAGAATTTTGTCTATTAGCACAGTTTTCGGCGTGAAGGCATTGAGTAGATCTAGACAACACATGAAGTTTCAAGCTAAACTTTCTAATATGCTGCACTCACCTGAGATCTATAGAAGAAGAACGAAATCTGATTATGTATATTGGTTCTACAAGGTAGCCAACTCCATCAAAATATTAAATATGTACCCAACTCAACTAATGATTAATCAGCCAATTACTCCATGGGATAACTGGGATCTATCAGTTGATTTTGTAAATGCGCCCAGAAAGATAGTGTGCACACTACATTATTAAAACAGTTAACACTGAAAAGCATCACTGAAAGTACTCAGAGTATGGGTAACAATGTGTATCAGTGCTATACCGACGGCTCTGTAGAAGAAGGTGGACGATGTGCCGGATGTGCATGTAACATATTTGAACAATCTTCTCTCGTACATACAGCAATGAAGCGCGTCAATGACTGGGCAAGTACAACTCAAACCGAACTTGCAGGCATATACCTTGCCACTGAATTTTTAAAAGACAAAGGCAGTGGACTTATATACTGTGACTCGCAGAGTGCACTCCTTGCATTGAACGCACATAGTAGTGACACCCAGAAAATAGTCAGTGATATTCGAATGAATGTTTTAGCTGCCAAAGAAAACAGATTTGAGATTAAATTCCTATGGATACCATCACATGTTGGCATCTCAAGGCATGACACTGTTGATATGCTTGTTAAGACAGCCTGCAGAAAACCAGTGGTAGAAATTGATATGGGTGTTTAATTAGCAGTGACAAAGAGAATACTTAAACAAATATCTAATGAAAATCTCACCGACCTAACAAATTCACAAAGACCTGAAAGTTGTAGCATTAAATATTATGATAGATATCGAGAGGAGACATTCACATATCGGACTAATAGAACAAGAACCCGGCAATGTGATGTTATAGAAGCCAGAATACGCCTGGGATATAGAAGTATCTGGCAGCTTTCTCAAAACCCAAATGTCGAGTACACAATGTGTCAACTTTGTGACAGAGAAAACATGCACTCTCTTGAAAATTATATTGTAGAATGTCCCATACTGGCTGACTTTCGCCCTCCTGGGCTAAGGTATGCTGAACTCTGTAATTACTATATGAGTACTGGAACACTTGATGATATATTGGACTTGTATCCAAGATTGACCATGTAATATATCAATCATACAATGTATATATATGATGTAACTATATAACCTGAGCTTGTAAAAGCACCTTCATCACCTTCAGTGATTAAGTGCTTAATTGCACACTAGTTTCTTTATCAGCTATCTCACCCTGTCAGAGTAAATGCGACAAATGTATGTGAATGCATGTGTGTGTATATATGTATGTATATGTGTGTGTATGTATATGTATGGGTATAAAGTATATATGGAAGCTGATCAGAATTACATTTCACCTTTGTGAATGTACATTAATGACACTATGTAAAAGACACATCAAAACAGTTTATGTAGGGCATACGTAAATCTGTGTATCTATGTATTTACGTATGTAGGTTAGCTTAGCATTTTAAAAGCACCGAATCACCTTCTGTGATTGAGTGCTCAATAAACCCTTGAACTATATGTTTAACACTTCTCTAACCCTGTACATGGAGGACAGAAGAAAATGTATATATGCTGGTTAGCATTGTAAATGTGTGGCCACGTCTGTGGTAGAAAATAATAATAATAATAAAAAAAAAATATTGCTCCCACACAGGTGATGCTGTGGTCTGGTGTATCACCTCCCCACCACAATATTGCTCTCACACAGGTGATGCTGTGGTTTGGCTTATCACTCCCCCCCACCCACCACCACCACCATACTGCCCCCACACAGGGGAGGCTGTGGTCTGCTTGATCACCCCCCCCCCACCATACTGCTCCCACACATGTGATGCTGTGATCTGGTTAATCACCTCCCCCCCCTACTGCTCCAACACAGGTGATGCTGTGGTCTGGTTGATCACACCCCCCCTCCCCCACTATCATACTGCTCCCACACAAGTGTTGCTGTGGCCCGGTTGATCACACCCACCACCATACTGCTCCCACACAGGTGATGATGTGGCGTGGTTGATCACCCCCACCAACATACTGCTCCCCCACAAGTGATGCTGTGGCCTGGTTGATCACCCCAACACCATAATGCTCCCACACAGATGATGCTGTGGCCTGGTTGACCCCCCACCCACACCATACTGCTCCCATATAGGTGATGCTGTGGCCTTGTTGGTCACCCTCCACCACCATACTGCTCCCACACAGGTGGTGCTGTGGTCTTGTTGATCACTCCCCCACCACCATACTGCTCCCACACAGGTGATGCTGTGGCCTGGATGATCACCCCCCACCACCATACTGCACTCACACAAGTGATTCTGTGTTCTGGTTGATCACCACCACCACCATATTGCTCCCACACACGTGATGCTTGGTCTGGTTGATCACCTGCCCACCACAATATTGCTCTCACACAGGTGATGCTGTGGCGTGGTTGATCACCCAACCACCCCACCATACTGCTCCCACCCAGGTGATGCTGCGTTCTCGTTGATCACCCCCCCCCCCCAACATACTTCTCCCACACAGGTGATGCTGTGGTCTGGTTGATCACCCCCCACCATACTGCTCCCACACAGGTGATGCTGTGGTCTGGTGTATCATCCCCCACCATACTGCTCCCACACAGGTGATGCTGTGTTTTGGTTGATAACCCCCACCACCATATAGCTCCCACACAGGTGATGCTGTGGTCTGGTTGATCATCCCCCCACCATACTGCACCCACACAGGTGATGCTGTGGTCTGGTTGATCATCCCCCCACCATACTGCACCCACACAGGTGATGCTGTGGCCTAGTTGATCACCCCCCACCACCATACTGGTTGATCCTGGTTGATTCACCATGTCCTGGTTGATCACCCCCCCCTCCACCATACTGCTCCCACACAGGAGATGCTGTTGCCTGGTTGATCACCCCCCCCCTTACACCATACTGCTCCCACACAGGTGATGCTGTGTCCTGGTTGATCACCCCCCACCACCATACTGGTTGATCCTGGTTGATTCACCAAGTCCTGGTTGATCACCCCCCCTCCACCATACTGCTCCTACACAGGAGATGTTGTTGCCTGTTTGATCACCCAACCACCATACTGCTCCCATACAGGTGATGCTGTGGCCTTGTTGATCAACCCCCCCTCCCCACCACCATACTGCTCCCACACAGGTGATGCTGTGGCCTGATTGATCACCCCCATCACCATACTACTCCCACACAGGTAATGCTTTGGCCTGGTTGATCACCCCCCCCCCCACCATAATGATCCCACACAGGTGATGCTGTGGCCTGGTTGATCACCCCCCCCCATAATGCTCTCACACTGGTAGCGATGTGGTCTGGTTGATCACCCCACCACCATACTGCTCCCAAGCAGGTGATGCTGTGTTCTGGTTGATCACCCCCAGTACCATATTGCTCCCACAAAAGTGATGCTGTGGCCTGGTTTATTACCCCCCCCCCCCACACCACCACCCTACAGCTCCCAAACCGGTGATGCCGTGGCCTTGTTGATCACGCCCCCCCCCCATACTGCTCCCACACAGGTGATGCTGAGGCCTGGTTGATCACCCCCCACACCATATTGCTCCCACACAGGTGATGCTGTGGTCTGGTTGATCACCCCCCCCCCCCGCACCACAATGCTGCTCCCACACAGGTGATGCTGAGGCCTGGTTGATCACCCCCCCCACGCCATACTGCTCCCACACAGGTGATGCTGTGGTCTGGTTGATCACTCCCCCACCACCATACTGCTCCCACACAGGTGATGCTTTGGCTTGGTTGATCACCACCCCTTCATCCATAATGATCCCACACAGGTGATGCTGTTTTCTGGTTGATCACCTCCCCACCATAGAGCTCCAACAGAGGTGATGCTGTGGTTTGGTTGATCACCCCCCACTTCCATACTACTCCCACACAGGTAATGTTGTGGCCTGGTTGATCACCCCACAACTATACTGCTCCCCCCACACGTGATGCTGTGGTCTGGTTGATAATCCCCTCCCACCATACTGCTCCCTCACAGGTGATGCTGTTGCCTGGTTGATCAACCCCCCCCCCCCCCACACCACCATACTGCTCCCTCGCAGGTGATGCTGTTGCCTGTTTGATCCCCCCCCCCACCATATTGCTCCTACACATGTGATGCTGTGGTCTGGCTGAACATCCCCCCCCCCCACTATCATACTGCTCCCACACAAGTGATGCTGTGGCCCTGTTGATCACCCCCAACTCCATACTGCTCCCACTCAGGTGATACTGTCGCGTGGTTGATCAGCCCACCACCATGCTGCCCCCACACAGATGATGATGGGGCGTGGTTGATCACCCCCACCAACATACTTCTTCCCCCACAGGTGATGCTGTGGCCTGGTATCACCCCACCACTATACTGCTCCCACACAGGTGATGCTGTGGCCTGGATGATCACACCCACCTCCATACTGCTCCCACACACAGGTGATGCAGTAGCCTAGTTGATCAACCCACCACCATACTGCTCCCACACAGGTTATGCTGTGGCGTGGTTGATCACACCCCCCCCTACCATTCTGCTCCCACACAGGTGATGCTGTGGCCTGGTTGATCACCCCCCCCCCCCCGCCCACAATACTGCTCCCACACAGGTGATGCTGGGGTCTGGTTGATCACCCACCCCCCACAATACTGCTCCCACACAGGTGATGCTGTGGTCTGGTTGATCACCCCCCCCCCACCATACTGCTCCCTCACAGGTGATGCTGTGGCCTGGTTGATCACCCCCCCCCCATCACCTTACTGCTCCCACACAGGTGATGCTGTGGTCTGGTTGTGCATCCCCCACCATATTGCTCCCACACAGGTGATGCTGTGGTCTGGTTGATCATCCCCCACCAAACTGCTCCCACACAAGCGATGCTATGTTCTGGTTGATCACCCCCCACCACCATATTGCTCCCACACAGGTGATGCTGTGGTCTGGTTGACCAATCCCCCACTTCCATACTACTCCCACATAGGTGATGCTGTGGCCTGGTTGATTACCCCACCACCATACTGCTCCAACACAGGTGATGCTGTGGCCTGGTTGATTACCCCACCACTATACTGCTCCCCCGACACGTGATGCTGTGGTCTGGTTGATCATCCCCCACCACCATACTGCTCCCTCACAGGTGATGCTGTTGCCTGGTTGATCAACCCCCCACACACCACTATACTGCTCCCATACAGGTGATGCTGTGGCCTTGTTGATCACCCCCCCACCATACAGCTCCCACACAGGTGATGCTGTGGCCTGGTGTACTCCCCCCCCCCCCCCTCACCCTACTGCTCCCACACAGGTGATGCTGTGGCCTGCTTCCCAGCAAACACAAATCGTATAGAAAACGTGTGTCTATCTTTTCCCATAGGTGTAGGAATGACTTGCATTGAGAATGGTACAGGAGAGACTTTGAAAAATGTTTAATCCAAAAATCCAAACACATAGGTTTTATAATATATTGTTTTTTTACAACTATTTTGTTCCTAATGTATTACAAATAGTTTTTACATGTTTAAATATAAAAGATATGTTTTTTTTGTGTAAAATTCATTAATAAATTGTGAATGATATTTAATGTCTGAATGAAACCTTCAAAATACATTTAATTATTCTATGATCAGAAAAAAGTTTTCCAAATTTTCTAAAAATTGCTCTTTTTAACACAATTTGACTCCTTATGCATTCCACTAAACACTAATATCGTGTTTAAATATATAATTTATGTATTATTCTCTAAAATAATTAATATAAATTATAAATGTTGCTGGAAAGTGGTGTGAAAGAATCTGAAAACGTTATGTTGTCTTATATATTGGAGGAGAGCAAGGAAGAAGGAGGAGAAGGAGGGCGAGGAGGAGGAGGGCAAGGAGAAAGGAGGAGGAGGGCTAGGAGGAAGGAGGAATTAGGAGGAGGAGGGCGGAGAGGAAGGAGGAGGGTGAGAAGGAAGGCGGAGGATGGTGAGGAGGAAGGAGGAGGGCGAGGAGGAAAGAGGAGGAGGGTGAGGAGGAAGGAGGAGGAGGAGGGCGAGGAGGAAGGAAGAGGAGGAGGGCGAGGAGGAAGGAGGAGGAGGAGGAGGGCGAAGATGAAGGAGGAAGTGGGTGAGGAGGAAAAAGAGGTGGAATGAGGAGGGCAAGGAGGAAGGAGGAAGAGGGCGAGGGGGAAGGCGAGGAGTAAGGATCAGAACGAGGAGGAAGGAGAAGGAGGAGGGCTAGGACGAAGGAGGATGAGGTAGAGGAGGAAGGAGTAGGTCTAGGAGGAAGGAGGAAGAGGGGGGAGGGGGAAGGAGGAGGTGCAAGGAGGAGGACCTCGAGGAGGAGGGAACTAAGTGACGGAGGAGAAGAGGAGGGGGGAGAATAGCAGGGTTAGAAGTAGTAGAGGTAAACGGGGGAGGGCGAAGAGGAGTGAGGGAAGGGGGATGAGAAGGAAGGGGAAGGGGAAGTGGAGGGGTAGGGGGAAGAAGTAAGAGAATGGGGCGGTAAAGAGGGGAGGGGTAAGAGAAGGGGGGTGGGGAGGAGGGCGAAAAGGAGGGGTAACAGACGGGGATGAGGAGGAAGGAGAAGAGGAGGGGGGGGGAGAGAGGAGGGGTAAGAGAAGGGGGAAGAGGAGAGGGAGGGGTAAAAGAAAGGGGGTTAAAAAGGGGGAGGGGTAAGAGAAGGGTGGATGAGGAGGAGGGGAGGATGGGGAAGAGAAGGAGGATGAAAATGAGGAGGAATGGAAAGAGGAGAGGGAAGAGGGGAGGGGGAAAGAGAAGGGGATGAGAAGGAAGGGGAAGAAGAGGGGGAGAGAGGAGGGGTAAGAGAAGGGGGGTAAAGAGGGGGAGGGGTAAGAGAAGGGTGGAGGAGGGAAGGATGAGGAGGATGGGGAAGAAAAGGAGGATGAAAATGAGGAGGAAGGGGAACAGGACCCAGCAAACAATTTTAGGTTGCCACAACATATCTGGAAAGTATTTGAAAGGATTGGAAACGTTTGTTTTATCGTATCAGATACGATATTGTGTGTGGACTTAAATAGGTTTCCAAAACTTATAACCAAGACCTATGTATCTAACACTAATTTGAGATGTTGTGGCAACTTTACACTCCTAACATGAGTCATTCATAATCCATTCATACACCAATATGAATCTCTTGTGAAAGGTTTGAGCCTAATCTGAACCCTTTTCACATCTTTGTGTTTAAAGTTAAATTTCTTGAAATTAAATTATATTATTTTATATTATATTATATTATTTTTATTATATTTTATTTTATAATGTATTATTATTTTTCTTATATTTTTTTATATTATATTATTGTTTTCAATTTAAATATTAAAACCAATTTAAGGGTAAAAAAATCAAATAATTTATATTTCTTTTATTATTTACTAACAAATCACCAAAAATACAAAAACATATGACCTATATATTTATATATATAATATATATATATATATATAAATAATTTATATAATATATATTATATATATATATATATATATATATATATATATATATATATATATATATATATATATATATATATATATATATATATATATTAGTGTAATATATAAGGATGGAGTGTAATAGTATATATATTATATATATATATATATATATATATATATATATATATATATATATATATATATATATATATATATATATATATATATATGTATATATATAAATATATATATATATATATATATATATTTATATATAAATAATATATTTATATATAAATATATTTATATATAAATAATATATTTATATAACAAAAATATATTTATATATAAATAATATATTTATAAATAATATATATATATAAATAATACATATATATAAATAATATATATATAAATAATATATATATATAAATAATATATATATGATAACCATCTTTGTAACCTATATGTAACTCCCTCTTTGTAACAAAGTTCAAATAAAGCAAATATATATGTGTACATACAAAAGAATGGGGCTGGTAGAAGATAATATTAGTGTTTAGTGAGTGACCACAAGGTCTCCTCTGAATACTTTTTATTTTCTTCTCCGAGGCTATGGGTCCCCACATTGGCACCAGAGGTCTTCCTCACAAACTTTTTATATAATATATATATATAAATAATATATATATAAAGTTAAAACTAGCTAGTTATACGTAGATATATGATAACTAACCAACCCTACCAAACCTAACCTATCTAACCTATATATATATATATATATATATATATATATATATATATATATATATATATATATATATATATATATATATATATAGATATATATATATATATATATATATATATATATATATATATATATATATATATATATTTATATATATATATATATATATTATAATATATATACACACATATATATATATAGGTTATATATATATATATATATATATATATATATATATATATATATATATATATATATATATATATATATATATTTTATTTATTATATATATACATATATACACACAGACACATATAGATTCTTCTATACAGACATTAGAGAAGATTCAGCGGTACGCCATGCACCAGGCTCGCCACCATTTTCAGTATTCGTCATATCCAAGTCTGCTGTGTGATGCACATGTCTTCTTGCTTCACCACGATGTAATGAAATATTGTTTGTTACTAATTGTTTTCAATAATACATTATTTTATTATATAATATTTAATTTATTAATTAAAAACCCTTTCCATATTATAGAAAAAAAAACTAAAACAAGAATCTATATAAAACTATAGAATAGAATAGAATAGAATAGAATAAAATCTATATAGAATCTATATATCATATATATATTTATATAAATAAATATATATATATAAATTTATATATATATATTATTATATCCTGCATTATTCCAGCCCATTATTAGAGATAGTAGCCACCTCTTATTTTGGTTTTCTTTCATTATTAGTGCTCAGAAAATTAAATATATCTACATATTTAGTCAAAATCAGTTACATTATTTTATCTTATTCATAGCATAAATGTTCTCAAAGATTACTAAAAAGAAATTGAATTAGACTACAGCAAATTGGCAAACTTTACCTTGTATCTGTTTCCACCGAGTTTGTTTGGGGCGTTCTTCAACATATCAGCAATACTTGTCTCAACATCTCTTTCAGTTGCATTAGTGTGGGTGTTGATACAGGCTTCTGGAAATTTATAAGAATTAATTAATATATATAATTATAATTCACTTTGCCATTCCCCATTCCCCAGTCCTCTCGTCCTTCCCACTTCCCCGTCCCCACATCCATCCCACTTCCCTGTCCCATCGTCCTCCTAACCATTTTCCCCTCCCCTGTCCCTTCTTCCTCCCCCACCATCTCCCATTCACCTGTCCCTTTGTCCTCCCCAGCATTCCCCTGTCCCCACCATCCCCAACTCCCCAGTCCCCTCGTCCTCCCCACCATTACCCTCTCCTCTGTCCCCTCGTCTTCCCCACCATCCCCCCCTCTCGTCCTCCCCACCATTCCAAACTACCTCATCCGATGCATTCTATAATGGTCTGATGCTTCCATCAGAAAATTGGGAACATCAAATGATCTGATATTCCCATCACTGAAAAATAAGAACAGCTAAAAAAATGAAATGAAAAAAATAAAAAAATAAACTATACTCATGAAATGAACAGTATGGTAAACAACACAGCTCAATTTCAATGCAATGTCACACAAAATTATTAAATCGAAATGAAAATAAATTGAAATCTATGAAAATTCAAATTATCAATGCAATCGGAAATATTGAAATAATATCGCAACATAATATAGTGTGGGTTGCTCTTACGTGCAACAGACGGTGCTGTTTTTCAAAAAAGGCATGGTTTTACCTGTCACAAGTGTGGCATCTATACTTATACTCACGAAATGAACGGTATGGTAAACAACATAGCTCAATTGTAAAGCAATATCACAATAACATTTAATAACAATAATAACAATAACATTTAAATATACTTTAATATATAATCTAGAAGAAAATAAGAACATTGAAACGGTTCATGAACTCGATTTCAATAAAGGACACTATGGGGAACTTTGAAAAACAGTTAATGAGTATAATTAGACAGACTTGTTGCTAGGCAGAGGAGTAAATAATGAGATATATGGCAAATTTTGCAAAATATACGGCACACAAACATTCATACCCAAACAAAGCAAAATACTTGGTAAGAACAAAGCAGTTGGCCCGTAGGGGAAAGGAGATACCCACAAGACTGGAATACAAGTCATTAACAAGCACACAAGTACTACACCACACAACAACCGCACTACTACCAGAACTGGACGCATCACTACCAAAACAACACATTGCACATCACTACCAAAACAACACAACACAACACAAGCATTGGCAAAGAATTATAGACCAGTTGCACTAACATCCCACATAATAAAATTATTTGAGAGTGATCAGGAGTCAGGTTACTAGTTTTATAGAGACCAATGACCTCCACAATCCAGACCAACATGGATTTAGAGCAGGAAGATATTGAAATACCTCTTACAGCTATCTCTCATGTCCTCTACTTGTACAGTACAGCTACTTGACCATTACGACAAAATCACTGAGATATGAGATAATGATGACACTAACCTCATCTACTCAGACTCCAACCCACTCATATTAAATAATGATGTAAACAATAAATTAAAAAAAAATTCACTTATTAATGTCAACCAACAAACTCACACTAAACATAGAAAGGACCTACAACATCTTACTTGGGAGCAAATCAACAAATGCAATTCATCTACAGTTACACAATGTTAACATCAGAAATAAAAAAGATGGTAAGTTCCTTGGTCTATACTTAGATCTGCCCGAAACGCTATGAGTGCTAGTTGCTTTACAAGAATGTATAACTTCAAGTCAATGTACTCTCCCCCAATGTACCTTCTTGTATATAAAGAAAAAATAAATAAATAAACAAACACATAATAAATCAATACTTACTAAATTTTGTCTATTATGTAGCAAAGAAGCAGGTCTACGGAAGGCTTTTCTGTTGAGTTCGAAGCCCAGATTACTCGTGGTCTCTGAAATAAGTTAAGATTATAAGTATAAAATTTATAAAACCAAATAATAAATCCGGTATTGCTCAATTTCAGATGCAGACGTACTGAATGATATATCAGACTGTCAGCATGGTATTCGATCTGGAAGGTCCAGTGTAACGAATTTACTCAGTTTCTATGATCGAGCCACAGAGATCTATAAAGAATTCTGATCAAGAAAGAGATCTAGGGGTGGTTTTAGATAGAAAACTATAACCTGAGGATCATATTAAGAACATTCTGCGAGGGGCCTATGCTACACTTTTTAACTTTAGAATTGCTTTTAAATACATAGGTCAAAAAGTTTTAAAAGTTTTTTAAACCTCTCGTGTATCATGAGTGTGGAAAAGCTTCAGATGATGAATATTACCTAGTTCCTTCATCTGGGAAGAATGAACACATATTGGTGCATTCGGATGATAAAAACTAACTACTGTAGTTCAATTGATCAACAGACTGTATATCATATGCAGACTGTATGTGGATCTGCGGGCCACTCCAAACAACAGCCTGGTGGACCAAGCTCCACCAGGCCTAAAGCACAAAGTGGTCCACTGGCACCGGCAACTTCAACCATAAATGTTCTCAAAGCTTACTAAAAATGATTGAATTAGACTAGACTACAGCAATCTTAACCTTGTATCTGTTTCCACCAATCTTGTTCAGTACATGCTTCAACATATCAGCAATACTTGATATGTAAATATATCTCACTGTGTCATTACAATATGCACCTCCCAACTAGGACAGCATTTGTACCTGTTACAATAATGCATAAACTTTAAGGCAATAGAGTATAATGTATGTCTTTCAATCTCAACATTAGATTTTATAACTTTCTAATGTAATAAATAAATACCATTAAACTATTTTCTGTTTAACTGTTAGAAAAAATCAATTAGATATATAAAAAGAAATAAAAAAGATTACATGGATAGTAAAATCTGGATTCCCAACTACAATTTATATAGATGTGATAGAGAAACTAGGTCAAATGGAGGAGTAGGTCTGTATATTAAACAGCACCTGACGTGCACAGAGCTACTAAACTCAATGTGGTGGTAGAGTGGTGGGGGGGGGGGGAAACATTGCAGAAAAAAAACAAAAATATAATTTGGTCAACAAAACAGCATTGTTTAAAATA
The DNA here is from genome assembly GCF_040958095.1 of Procambarus clarkii. Lineage (NCBI taxonomy): Eukaryota > Metazoa > Arthropoda > Malacostraca > Decapoda > Cambaridae > Procambarus > Procambarus clarkii. The sequence goes on from NC_091153.1 coordinate 21,492,765, forward strand.
GAAGACATGGGTTGACATTTTGGGGGTAAGGTAGGTTACATTGAGTTAATTAGTTAGTACTTAGTTTTTATCTTAAATTGGTTGGGAGAGGTACAGTGTTGCTGTGCTGGTGAAAGAACACCTAAAGGTAAATTAAATAATGATTGCGAATCCACAAGAAGTTGACATAATAGCGCTAGAGATCTGCAATCAGGATGATAAACTTTCCTTAAAGAATTTGACAAACACTTGCTGATAGGACATGAAGTAAATGAAATGTATGTCAAGTTTTGTGAAATATATGATAAAAGCACAACAAAATTTGTACCAAAGGAGAGATGCAGAACTAGGAAAAGGGGTTTGTTCAACAGAAATTGCGAGAGGGCCTGAGACCCAAACACACACAAATGGAATCAATATATAGCAAGAGGCCAAACCCCCAAACATACAAGCGATGCAAAGATGCGAGAAACAGCAGCAGCAGTAAGGAGAGGGACTGAAGGACCATAAATAAAGTGTGAAAATAAACTTGAGTAAATTTTTTTAACTACTCTCGACAGTGAAGAAAAACAAATATTCAGACGATTTGTGTTAGAATCATTAATCTTACACTTTCGGTCATATTCAACAACACAAATACACACACACACATTCCTGTTGCTGTAGCAGGTGAAGAATTACACACACAGATCACAATAACGTGATGCATCAAATGAACAAATCCACAAGGGCCATGACGAGGATTCGAACCTGCGTCCGGGAGCATCCCAGACACTGCATTAATCGACTGAGCTACAACAGGGTAAAAGGGTTGAAACCGAAGTTCTACTGAACTTACTGGATCCCATAGCCTCTCCGAGGCACAAACCAGGCTTTTACACAACCCCCCCCCCCTTGCACCCGGGCTATGTCAACAGGCCGTTCTCCCTCTTCGCCCTTACATCATCACACACATATCACAATAACGTGATGCATCAAATGAACAAATCCACAAGGGCCATGATGAGGATTCAAACCTGTGTCCGGGAGCATCCCAGACACTGCCTTAATCGACTGAGCTACGACAGGGTAAAAGGGTTGAAACCAAACTTCTACTGAACTTCCTGGATCCTTTTACCCTGTTGTAGCTCAGTCGATTTAGGCAGTGTCTGGGATGCTCCCGGACGCAGGTTCAAATCCTCGTCACGGCCCTTGTGGATTTGTTCATTTGATGCATCACGTTATTGTGATCTCTGTGCGTGATGATGTAAGGGCGAAGAGAAAGAACGACCTGTTGACATAGCTCGGGTGCAGGGGGAGGGTTGTGTACAAGCCTGGTTTGTGCCTCGGAGAGGCTATGGGATCCAGTAAGATCGTCCTTCCTTTCCTCCCTAGAATCTGGATGTAGCAGGTGCTCAATTGTCAAAGGTGAAAAAATTTGGTTTGTCTTCCGAATGCACCATATCGGTAAATTTTTTAATAATCTTTTAAAAATAGTAAATGCCACTATTTTTGCAAAATTATTACAAGATCTATTATTCTAATAAGGGTTTGATAAAATACAGTAGACTGCCTACTGGTTTTACCTGTAATAAGGTTTGATACAGATGATTATGGATATATTGAAATGATCTTATTGTTAAGAAGCAATTTTTTAAAGAGTATTTTGTAATGAGCAGCTCTGAAAATCAGTTGATTACAGATAATTAAGGCAATGTCTGGGATGCTCCCGGACACAGGTTTGAATCCTCATCACAGCCCTTGTGGATTTGTTCATTTGATGCATCACGTTATTGTGATCTGTGTGTGTGATGATGTAAGGGCGAAGAGGGAGAACGGCCTGTTGACATAGCTCGGGTGCAGGGGGAGGGTTGTGTACAAGCCTAGTTTGTGCCTCGGAGAGGCTATGGGATCCAGTAAGATCGTCCTTCCTTTCCTCCCTAGAATCTGGATGTAGCAGGTGCTCAATTGTCAAAAGTGAAAAAATATGGTTTGTCTTCCGAATGCACCATATCGGTAAATTTGTTAATAATCTTTTAAAAATAGTAAATGCCACTATTTTTGCAAAATTATTACAAGATCTATTATTCTAATAAGGGATTGATAAAATACAGTAGACTGCCTACTGGTTTTACCTGTAATAAGGTTTGATACAGATGATTATGGATATATTGAAATGCTCTTATTGTTAAGAAGCAATTTTTTAAAGAGTATTTTGTAATGAGCAGCTCTGAAAATCAGTTGATTACAGATAATTAAGGCAATGTCTGGGATGCTCCCGGACACAGGTTTGAATCCTCATCACGGCCCTTGTGGATTTGTTCATTTGATGCATCACGTTATTGTGATCTGTGTGTGTGATGATGTAAGGGTGAAGAGGGAGAACGGCCTGTTGACATAGCTCGGGTGCAGGGGGAGGGTTGTGTACATGCCTGGTTTGTGCCTCGGAGAGGCTATGGGATCCAGTAAGATCGTCCTTCCTTTCCTCCCTAGAATCTGGATGTAGCAGGTGCTCAATTGTCAAAAGTGAAAAAATTTGGTTTGTCTTCCGAATGCACCATATCGGTAATTTTTTTAATAATCTTTTAAAAATAGTAAATGCCACTACTTTTGCAAAATTATTACAAGATCTATTATTCTAATAAGGGTTTGATAAAATACAGTAGACTGCCTACTGGTTTTTGGTTGCCAGTTTCCTCAAGTTAATTTCCGTGATTTACACACAAATTTATATACATACAAATACATATACACACATATATAATATATATATATATATATATATATATATATATATATATATATATATATATATATATAAAAACAAGTAAATGTAAATAATTTTACCTTGCACCTAGATCCACCAAGCCTGTATGGCGCGCGTTTCAGTACTTCGGAAATCTAGAACTATCTAGAATCTCTAATCTGCAATGAAACAATACATATTATTGCACTTACCAAAACATGGATGAATGTAGAAAATACAGAACTATTAGCTGAATATCAAATAAATGGATTTAATCTATTTCACACAGATAGATATATTAGACCGTGTATGTTAGGTAATACCTAACATACACGCCTCCACACACACTACATTTGAAATGTAGTCTCAAAAAGACTACATTTCAACAGCAAAGATTACTCCATAAAAAAATAATTAAATTATTGACCAACATGAGAGAGGGTTAGCCAACATGAGAGGGTTGTGTTGATTGCCTGAAAACATTTAAATTGTTTAATGTATTGAATGGCATTTTTCAAGTTACAACATTTTTTAAATTACTGAACTAGGTTCTAGGCTTTGCTAGGCTTAATTCAATTATTACAGATAAGCCTAACCTAGCCTAGAACTCAGTGGGTTTTCTTCCTATTGGGGAGTGTTGTACATGCCTCGCCTCCACATACACACTAGCACAGCCAGGCCTCGCCTCCACATGCACACTAGCACAGCCAGGTCTTGCCTCCACATACACTAGCACAGCCAGGCCTCGCCTCCATATACACACTAGCACAGCCAGGCCTCGCCTCCACATACACTAGCACAGCCAGGCCTCGCCTCCACATACACACTAGCACTGCCAGGCCTCGCCTCCACATACACCAGCACTGCCTGGCCTCGCCTCCACATACACACTAGCACTGCCAGGCCTCGCCTCCACATACACACTAGCACAGCCAGGCCTCGCCTCCACATACACCAGCACTGCCAGGCCTCGCCTCCACATACACACTAGCACAGCCAGGCCTCGCCTCCACATACACCTCCACCATTACATATAACAACCACCACCATGTGAGAAATCTTTAAGGAATTCTGATAAAGAAAGAGATCTAGGGGTGGTTCTAAATAGAAAACTATCACCTGAGGACCACATGAAGAACATTGTGTGAGGAGCCTATGCCATGCATTCCAACTTCAGAATTGCTTTTAAATACATGGATGGCGAAATACTAAAGAAATTGTTCACCACTTTTGTTAGTCCAAAGCTAGAATATGCAGCAGTTGTGGGGAGCCCATATTGTGTGCCATCACATTTAAACCAACCAAGCCCACAAATACGTCAACATGGACCAGCATTACACCGTCTAACATACTCTGTCAGATGTAACAACTAAATTTGTGAATTCAAGACCTAATCTATTGTATAACACAGTGTTAGTACGAGAAAAACATTACTTACATTCGAAACCGTGTTTTAAAATGGCGGCGGTCTTGTTGTACTGACGCTCCACACTGTGTGTTCGTTTGCGTATGATGAACGTGTGACAATTTAATACAACAATTATTTAATTATTCTTATTCTTTATTTTACTATTTTTAGGGTACATGAAATTTCAAACTTATTTGCACACAATAATATAATTGCATTGTCATAACCTTTATATATTACGGAAAATACGATGACATGAACGAAGTCAAAGTGAAGTTGAAGTCAAAGTCATTTGCCGAACGTATTTGTCATTTTTTTTCTCCCAAACGATAGGGGATAACAAATCCACAGAGAATATAAGTGTACAGTAAAGTCAATTTTATTCAGGAAAGTACATACATAGTTGATTTACAAACATAATGTTGGACTTATAGATAGAGCTAGTGCATACAATACCTAAAGCCACTATAGTAGGCATAGCATTTCAGGCAACCGGGCAGTATATATGGACCCCTTACTCAAATCTCTGAATATGTTAGATATTAAGTCCCTGCACATACTCTCATTTGTATTTTATATATATAAAACGCTGCACTGTAATGTCAATCCTGACCTTAAAAGCTTCCTAGAAGGTTGTAACAGATCCCATGAGCACCACACCAGAAACAAATACCTATTTGATATTCCAAGAGTATGACTTAGTCAAACTAGAAATGCTTTACAAATCAAGGGACCTCGAATGTGGAATGACCTTCCCAATTATGTTAAAAACTGTACCTCTCCCAACCAGTTTAAGATAAATAAAGATAAATTTATAAGTTAAGAAAAATTCCACAAATCAACAACCCTGTTACTGACCCAGTATATACCCAAGTCTTTCCTAAATCTAAACTTATCCAATTTATACCCATTGTTTCGTGTACTATCTAGTGTTGACAATTTTAATACCCTATTAATATCCATTTTGTTATATCCATTCAGGAAATTGTGGTTGATCTCGAACCCATTGAAAATGTGACGACTAATACTGAATTTTGGGCGTTACAGGGCAAAAACATAAGAACAAAGGTAACTGCAGAAGGCCTATTGGCCCATACCAGCCCGCTCCTATCTATAACAGATAACATAACAAACATAACAACAGTAAAAACATTTAGTGTCTGTTTGACAATAATGAACACTGATATGTTCCAGCGTTGTTTTATATATGGTGCTATTCTATCTTACGCTTTGTTGCTCTTTTATACCTACGGACTCATAGAACATTCTATTGCGAAAACATTGGCACAAAAATGAATGACGTACATACAATAATAATGTCAGGACAGTGAAATAATTATATACTTTCAAAGCGCTGTATCGCCCATGTGTCGTCCTGCAACCCGTCCTCGACTCAAGTCCATTACATCCAGTGGTCGACCCCACAGACGCATTCACAAATTTTAATATGCTGTTCATTCAAAACGGGAATTTTCTCAAGTATAAATTAATATTATAATATATTAGCATATTGTGCATATATAGGCATAGGTTAGGTTAGGTTAGGTGTTTAGGTTCTGTTGGCGATTAATTGTTTTTGTAGTACGTGGATGAAGCATTTATAGCGTTGTGATTCGAACAAAATTCGTCAGTGAAACACTTGTTCCGGAAGTGTTCGAACGTCAGCAGTTGTGAGTCGTGTGTAAACCGCTTTTCATTCATAAACAGGGGGTTTGGCGGGTGCATGGAATCACTTTTGGATCTTTGTTTGGAGGACGGGCTGCGTCCTGTGATCAATACTGGGTAATAGTTCCGCCACTTCCCACACTCTTGCGGGTGGGCCGCGACCATTATTCTACGTTTATATTCATATCACCGTGTTGGGAATTTCATTGCGAGTACATTGATACCAAAATTAACGCTGTAGGACAAGTGTGGAAGTGATAACAATCCGAAGAGTAAAAACATTTTGTTGCTCTTGGGCACTCACGGCGAGTCATCTACGTAGGTATTTATTTGGTGCTGGTATCCATATAACTTTTTGTGACCGTTTTTACTGATGTTCTTCTAGAGAATGTTATTGCGAACACGTTGGTACCAAAATGAAATACATAGCTCGAGAACTAAGGTCAGGAGAGTAAAAAGAGTATACACATTTTTGTTTTGACGCTTAAGGTTATTGTGAGTACTCATCGCCTGCCTAGAAACTGGAATTCTGGTTGATCTCGAACCCATTGATAATGTGACGACTTATACTGAATTATGTAACTATATCATCAAGATTGTAACCAGCTTAGCTAAATGTAGTGTGGGGTTCAGTCCCTAAGCCCATATATGTGCCTCTCTAACCATTTAGGTTACAGGGCAAAAACATAAAAACAAAGGTAACTGCAGAAGCCCTATTGGCCCATACCAGGCAGCTCCTATCTATAACAGATAAACACTAAGTACTACCTAATTAACTCAATGTAACCTACCTAACCACCAAAATGTCAATCCATATCTTTTATTTTAAACAATGCTGTTTTGTTGACCATATTGTATTTTTACTCTTTTTCTGCCATGTTTCTCCCCCCCCCCCCTGTTTTTTCCCTTTTTTCTCAACATAATTCATACTTTAATTATGCGGATCAGGACATCACCTGATCAAACATCGTTTGACCACCATCAAACACACACATTTCGTGTGTGTTTGACGCTCACTGATATGTTCCAGCGTTGTTTTATATATGGTGCTATTCTATCTTACGCTTTGCTGCTCTTTTTTACCTACGGGCTCATAGAACATTCTATTGCGAAAACATTGGCACAAAAATTAATGACGTACATACAATAATAATGTCAGGACAGTGAAATAATTATAAACTTTCAAAGCGCTGTATCGCCCATGTGTCGTCGTGTCACCAATACTGGGTAACAGTTCCGCCACTTCCCACACTCTTGCGGGTGGGCCGCGACCATTATTCTACGTTTATATTCATATCACCGTGTTGGGAATTTCATTGCGAGTACATTGATACCAAAATTAACGCTGTAGGACAAGTGTGGAAGTGATAACAATCCCAAGAGTAAAAACATTTTGTTGCTCTTGGGCACTCACGGCGAGTCATCTACGTAGGTATTTATTTGGTGCTGGTATCCAACCCGTTCTCACACAAGACAGCACATATATGACTTAATGCTTAAAGTCAATATGTTGAATATGAATTAGTAAATATGTGATATATTCCCAGTTACTTTTTTTCTAAGGCCCAAACTCTTCCTCACGTACCAATTTACGTCTCACAGTATCCATCCGTCAACCTAGATAGCAGAATAGTCGTGATTGGTTCAATTATAAGGAAAATTGTAGTTTTCAGATCCCACATGGGTTGTGAAATTTACCTACTATTGTCCATGCTCTTAGAATATTACAGATCAGCTACTTCCTATTGAAGGCTCGTAGTTTTGTTTTGAGAAATATTAGTTGTTCTTAGTAAATTATAATAAGCACTAAAAATTATTACATAGAATAACAGTCCTTCGTCAATCAATATTATATACCATAGTTTGTGCTTTACAAATCTTTAAAGGATGTTTTGTAGGAACGCTAACAGAAAACGATGTTACGTTGGAATGTCTATGGGGTAAACTACTGCAAACAGGATATTATTGTGTCTACTATACCAACTATAGCTAGGATGGGTATATTGTCCACTACCACCTGTTAGGTGGGTAAGGGGTCCAATACCACCCACAGGATGGGTATGAGGGTCAAATCCACCCACAGGATGAGTATGGGGACCACATCCACCCACAGGAAGGGTATGGGGTCCAATACCACCCACAGGATGAGTATGGCGTCCACTACAACCCACAGGATGGGTATGGGGCTCCAACCACCCATAGAATGAGTATGGGGCTCCAACCATCCATAGAATGGGTATGGGGTCCAATAACACCCACTGGATGTGTTTGGCGTCCATTGTCGCGCGTCGAGCTCGAAAACCGCAGCATTCATCTCAGAACCATGCCTATTTCACGCAGATTCCTTAATAAACGTAAGAAATTTATATGTCACAAGAAAGATAGAAATATAAGCTTCATTCTAAATACCTTACCATGGGTATATTTAAATTTAAAGCGAAGGTACGTGTACTTTTATAATAGCCGAGCTCCGACCCCAGACAGATCGATCGACCGAGCAACTCTCTCGCAGAACAATGTTTATTTTACGTGAATTCGTTAATAAACATATGTGTTTTATATGTCTCAAGAAAGGCAGACATATAAGCTTCACATTAAACACTTTACCATAGACATATTTAAAGTTCTAATGAAGATACATGTATTTTAAAAATTACGGAGCTCCCACCCCGTACAGACTGAACGACAGAGCAACTCTCTCTCATATCAATGTTTATTTCACGTAAATTTATTAATAAACACAAATGTTTTATATGTCTTAAGCAAGTTAGAAATAAGAGCTTCATTTTCAATACATTACAATAGACATATTTATAGCTCAAGTGAAGATACATATGTTTTTATAGTAGCGCTCAGTAGCTTGTCGGGCATGGAGTGCAGACGCCTACGCACTTGCCGATATATTGTATAATTAACAAAGATACGCTAATAAAGCCTAAAATCTTATATGCCTCCAGAAAGACCGAGATATGAACATTATTATGATTGCACCAAATGAAATATATCATGTTCGAGAACAAAGATATATAAATTTTAAATTAAGTTTCGACTCTTGCTCGGGCGAGAGAGATGGGGCGACTCTCGCCCATCTATTGGGGATTCTGTCCACTAAAGACCCAAAGCTACTCAAACCCTCCTAGCATTATTGAGGTAATGAAGTAATATGGTATATATACTCACTATAATGTGGGTGCTGAATGCAGAACATGAGAAAACATATATTTACTCCAAACTAATGTAATTTCATTATGAAATAAGTAAATAAGTAGCATCAAAGGAAGTCGACGGTCCAAGCGTCAATGTTGTGGAGCGACTTATCCAAGATATATCGTTGTTTGGAAAGTGTTTGTTGGCATATCCAGTTGTCGCACTTCTCTGCACAAATTATCACAAATTTAAATTATAATGTTAACAAGTAGAATACATATTTTTAATAAAATCTAACATAACTAGTCAGAAAACATTTAACATTTATTAAAAAATATGTTTTGAAGTTAAATTTATTTTATTTATTTATTTATATATATACAAGAAGGTACATTGGGTTTGTCAGAATACATTGGAGAGTACAGTATTTACACTCTTGTAAAGCCACTAGTACGCGCAGCGTTTCGGGCAGGTCCTTAATCTAACAGATAATTTTAAGTAGGTAATTTCTATCAGAATTGATAAATGACAAAGATACATTGCAAGAGAAAAATGAGATGAGAGAGCTTAGTAAGTATATTAAAGCACATTGTTATATTAAAGCTCTGATTGATTACATTGACAGCTTGATTAGTAATTTAAACAAGATTATTAGACACCATACAGCAGATTGACAGCACATATAAGACAGCAATGATCACAATGGTAAAGATGTTCAGATTGGGTACATAAAGATTGGGAGACTGGGTAGCAAAAGATACAGATAAACAAGATTTATAAACACCATACAGCAGATTGGCAGCACATATAAGAAGACAGCAATGATCACAATGGTAAAGATGTTCAAATTGGGAACATAAAGGTTGGGAGATTGGGTAGCAATAGATACAGTGCAATTTTAAGGCAAAAAGTGAAAAACTATGAAGATGAAATTAGATACCTTTTAGTATTGATTTTGAATGATGTAAAAGTTGGACAGCTTTTCAATTCAGTAGGGAGTGAGTTCCATAAACTGGGTACCTTTATTTGCATAGAGTGTTTACACAGATTAAGTTTAACTCTGGGGATATCAAAGAGATATTTATTTCTTGTGTGGTGATAATGGGTCCTATTACATCTGTCCAGGAAGAGTTTCAGAGCAGGATTTGCATTTAATACAATACAATACAATATAATACAATACAATTTTATTTAGGTAAGGTACATACATACAATAAATATTTACAAGGATTGTTTAACTTATAGGTATAGCTAGTACATACAATGCCTAAAGCCACTATTACGCAAAGCGTTTCGGGCATGATAAACTTAAATGACAAGCTTAATACTAATTGAGCATAAAGAGTAGAATGAAAACAAGAAATGAAAACATAGATGAAAAAGCAGCACAAATACAATTATGTCGACAAACAGCGGTCTTTAAAGAAAAAAAAACAGACATTGGTTGACAATAGAAGGGTAAGGTAGGTTACAGGGAATTTATTAGGTATAGCTTCGCTTTTAACTTAAACTGGTTGAGAGAGGTACAGTCTTTAACATGGTTGGGAAGGTCATTCCACATTCTGGGCCCCTTGATTTGTAGAGCATTTCTAGTTTGATTAAGTCGTACTCTAGGAATATCAAAACTGTATTTATTTCTGGTGTGATTAAGAACAGGGTTTTGTAAATGTAGTTGACACAAGAGAATTTATGGAGTAAGATTATGTTTAGCATGTTTAGGGAGTTAAACAAGGGGGCTGTGTGTTGTCTGAAAGCAGAATTTGATATTATTCTGATAGCAGATTTTTGCTGGGTGATGATGGACTTGAGGTGGTTTGCAGTGGTTGAACCCCATGCACAGATACCATAGTTGAGATAGGGATAGATTTGTGCATAATATAGAGAGATGAGAGCAGAGTTAGGTACATAATATCTGATTTTGGAGAGTATACCAACTGTTTTAGAGACTTTCTTAGTTATGTGTTGTATGTGGGCACTGAAATTGAGTCTCTTGTCTAGGAATAGGCCAAGAAACTTTCCATCATTTTTATTGCTAATGTTTACATTGTCTATCTGAAGCTGAATTGCATTTGTAGATTTGCTTCCAAATAGGATGTAGTAGGTCTTTTCTATGTTAAGTGTTAGTTTGTTGGTTGACATCCATAAGTGGACTTTTTTTAGTTCATTATTAACAACATCATTTAGTGTATGTGGGTTGGGGTTGGAGTAGATGAGGGTAGCATCATCAGCAAACAAAATAGGTTTCAGAATGTTAGACACATTACGCAGACCATTGATGTATATAAGAAATAGAAGAGGCCCCAAGATGCTGCCCTGTGGCACTCCAACGGTTATTGGTAGAATGGGAGAGGTTATATTATTGATGGCTACACATTGGTGTCTATCACTAACTTCAAATCGACTTCATAGGACAATAGTTTTGTTATATATACTCGCTATTCGTTGACATGCGTTCGCTACTTAAACTACCATGTACTGTACTTATGTAAAATCTCCCATGTCTCTTCGCTCATCTCACCGAACCCTACAGGCTCTGTGATATATTGTTTAATTAAGTTGACCAGACCACACACTAGAAGTTGAAGGGACGACGACGTTTCGGTCCGTCCTGGACCATTCTCAAGTCAATTGTGAATGGTCCAGGACGGACCGAAACGTCGTCGTCCCTTCAACTTCTAGTGTGTGGTCTGGTCAACATACTTCAGCCACGTTATTGTGACTCATCGCCTTGTTTAATTAATTGAGATTCACAAATAAAGCTTATAATTGTATATGTTATCAAAAAGGCAGAGCTTAGTTTAGTTCATTTATTATGCACCCCATACCCATCCTATGGGCGATAGTGGAGTGTTACAGAGGCACATAAAGGCTCAGGGACTGAGCCCCACAATTCATATAGCCAAGCAAGTTATAATCTTGATAAGCTAGTTACAAAAGTCAATGCACATTGTCACATCAACAATGGGCTCGAGACCGACCACAAGTACAGTTTATAATTTAAGCAACTGACATATATGGAGGGCTAGTGTCACAATTGATATGTTTATCCTACACATAACCCCCTCTCCCCCATCAAATGGGCAGCGGTGGATAGGTTACAATCAAGTCGTTTTTTGCGTTTTATTCAGAGATTAGATCTTATTGGGTGAGAAAAGATATTCATATTTTAAAGAAGGCTTCTTGGCTGATGCTCTCCATTGATGGAAAATATACAACCTTTTGAAAATCAATGTTAGTTTTATCTAGATATTGTAATTAACGAAAGTATTTGTCATCAGAAAGGTAGACATATAGGCTACATTTAAAATCCTTTGTCATAAATATAACTGAAGTGAAAACGAAGATATATGCGTTTTGATAGTTACTTGATGGCTAGCTCTGAGAGTGTGAAGCCCTGCACACCAGCCAATAAATTGTATAATTAGTTTCCATATATTTTAATTAATCTTAAAAATTTATATGTCAGAAGAAAGGAAGATGTAGCCGTTAATGTGACAACATTTAAAAATATATATCTCTTAAGTTAAATAAATAATACCACCTTATCGCCTGTGTCCGGACACATGAAAACTACCTAGATATCAGTATCCAGCCAGGCGGGGATCACAGGCTGCACAATACTGATAAATTATGTAATGCACTACTTGTGGTCGATCTCGAACCCATTTATGATGTGACGATTTATAGTGAATTTTGTAACTAGCTCATCAAGATTGTAACTTGCTTAGCTAAATGAATTGTGGGGTTCGGTCCATTCATTTTCTTTCTTTATTATGCACCCCATAATACCCATCCCGTGGGCGGTGGTGTAAAGGTTTACAGAGGCACATAATCGGTTCAGGAACTGAACCCTCTAATTCGTTCAGCGAAGCAAATAACAATCTTTTGACGCTAGTTACAAAATTATTAATGTACACATACTTATGCATACATGTACATATACATATATACATACACATGCATATTTAATCACCCACACAAATACACACATCAGTAATCTTTTGTATCAGAAGTGATTGAACAAGAGGCTCACAACAGTCACTATACAAGGCACTTTACATCTATGAAGAGTCGCACAGTTACTAGTCTTGCTCCACACCCACCCAACTGGGCGGCAGCTTTACAGTCATGTGCTCCACACCCACCCAACTGGGCGGCAGCTTTACAGTCATGTGCTCCACACCCACCCAACTGGGGGGCAGCTTTACTGTCATGTGCTCCACACCCACCCAACTGGACGGCAGCTTTACAGTCATGTGCTCCACACCCACCCAACTGGGCGGCAGCTTTACAGTCATGTGCTCCATACCCACCCAACTGGGCGGCAGCTTTACAGTCATGTGCTCCACACCCACCCAACTGGGCGGCAGCTTTACAGTCATGTGCTCCACACCCACCCAACTGGGCGGCAGCTTTACAGTCATGTGCTCCACACCCACCCAACTGGGCGGCAGCTTTACAGTCATGTGCTCCACACCCACCCAACTGGGCGGCAGCTTTACAGTCATGTGCTCCACACCCACCCAACTAGGCGGCAGTTTTACAGTTACCTGGTGTTATTCTTCACCTATATCTTTTTCTGGTTAATCCCTATTTACATTATGCAGTTCAGGTTTCGTCGCCATACTGTAGTTTTTAGTTTAGTTAATTTATCACATAATGGGTTCAGGGACTGAACACACAATTTATTTATCTAAGCAAGTTACAATCTTGAGGAGCTAGCCACAAAATTCATAATACATCGTCACATCAACAACATGGGTTCGAGATCGACCACAAGTACAGTTTCTAAATTAAGCAAATGCAATATGTGGAGAGCTAGTGTCACAATTGATATGTTTGTCCTGCACATTTCCACAGTAGTTTGCTTGGGTTCTTTTAATTATCTTAGATATCATTGAAGAGAACCTCCTAGGTACTATACTGTATATATGCTGGTAAGAAGTATAATTATCCTGAGAAATCGTGTAAATTATGTTGTACGAGTGCTTCCAGTTAAGTAACATAGTTCATTTGTGTGCGCGTGCTTGAAGAGGAAATGTTATCCCCCCCCTCCCCATTGTAAATATTTGTGGGTTTCAGACCATACGGCCGCGGCTTACCCTCGCCGCGGTCGAGGGTAAGAACACCGGATGTATACCCAGTATTACAAGTAAACATTAGCAATAACAATTATGGAAAGTTCCTTCACCTATACATAGAGAAGAGACTGAACTTCAGCACCCACATACAACACACAAGGGGGATGCTCTGAGAGAGAGAGAGAGAGAGAGGGAGAGTAAAAATGTCCACTGAGGTCTGATTAAGTCCTTTTGGGGACCTTAATCATTAGGACGTCCAATGATTAACGCAAAGTGAGGCGTATTCAGATGGTATATTGACAACATTCAGCATATCTCATACTGACCTAGTAGTACTTGGTGCACAAATACCTTTTCCAAAGGAATCACAAAACATAATTAAACACAACTGTACCGTACAGTGTTATATATTTATTTCAGTTTGAACAATTTTTAACATTAAAGGATAAATCCTTTAATTGGTTGAAATTGGTTTTAATATTCGAAATCTAATTTGTTGATGTTAAATAATATAAGGTTCAAATTTATTAAGATACATACTTTAAAAACTATTTCTATTTGAAATTTAAAAACATAAAAAGAGTACAGAATATAACAAATACCGACTATATAAAAGACCTGACACTTGCAGCACTTAATTATGCTATTGTAACACATTGAAAGTAATAACATTATTTGATTCAGCAAAGCATTTGGTAACGTTATAATAATAATAATAATAATGTATTAATTATTTTAAATTATAATTCACAACTTGCTAGCGCACAAGAAACAAATCCACGAATCATCATTACATTCTGTAACACCTACACATGATCCATGGTGCCAAATATTGCAACGGTCACAGCATACCCTCAGCTTCAAATCATTTGGCTTTCTGCAAATGCAGTACACTTCCATCGAGCATGACCGGATGATTCGTTTTCTTCTCAGTGTCTGAGCTGCAGGGAATGAGATGAGACACTTTCCTTTGAAGTTCTCTTGTAGATGTTGTCTCATATTCTGCACATCATACGAGGTTCACCAGATCTACACCACTTGCAAGTGATGCATCAAACGGCGCAGCATATACCCCACTCATGCTTGAGTCCCTGTGTCTGCTGACATTCATTACATTGCATATCAGCTTATCATCCAAGCTTATCATCCAAGACATTTTCAAGAGGAAACTAGATTTATTCCTCCAAGGAGTGCCGGACCAACTGGGCTGTGGTGGGTATGTGGGCCTGCGGGCCGCTCCAAGCAACAGCCTGGTGAACCAAACTCTCACAAGTCAAGCCTGGCCTCGGGCCGGGCTTGGGGAGTAGAAGAACTCCCAGAACCCCATCAACCAGGTAATAACCAGGTATCCTGGCAGTTAGCAAGAGCATACAAGATAACTTCAGTAGATTTGGATGGTAATTTATGCCTGGTGTCGTATATGTTAATTTGTCATGTTACTCTAATGTTGGAAACGGTGACCCAGTGACAACCATCAACTTGGATAATTTGAATAAATTCACCAATTGTAACTGGCCAGGAGAGGTCCCGCTACAACGCTGGGTCATGAAGGCCTTCTACGCTTGGCACAGTTTGTTTGATGAGGTCACATGCAGATTTTATATGAAGGTCAGAGAGCTGTACATTTGTTCCAATGTTCATTATCTCGTCATCTGTTAAATAATTTATCATTGTCGAATGTGAAGCACTGTTATCACTCTCCTTATTGTTTTATTGGTGTGAGGAGTGGCAGTGATTAGTGCAGTTTATTTTTTCTTTAAATAGGGACATATATTTGTACTGCAGATACCAGTACAGTTGCACCGTTTATTTATATATCTTATACTTGGGTTAGCAAGGCGAGACGCTTCTCTTAACGTGATACTGTTGGTATCAAATAGAAATAGTTTTTAAAGTATGTATCTTAATAAATTTGAACCTTATATTATTTAACATCAACAAATTAGATTTCGAATGTTAAAACCAATTTCAACCAATTAAAGGATTTATCCTTTAATGTTAAAAATTGTTCAAACTGAAATAAATATATAACACTGTACGGTACAGTTGTGTTTGCCTGCCACAGCCTGCCACAGCCTTGAGAGCACGGAGCCTCTCTCTACATTGGCGACCCAGTCTGGCTAAAACATTGCGGTACAGTAGAACCTCAAGACCAAGGTATTTGTATCTGGTAACATAGTCGAGCAGAGAGCCATCATCCAACTGCATTTTGCGAACGGCCCCACCTCGTCTGGGTGGGTGTCGGTTCAAGATCTTTGTTTTCTCTACTGAGATGACTAATCATAGTTCCTGACATGTGTACAATACAGAGTTCAGAACATTTTGGGTGTTGGTATACCCATTGGTGTGGATCAGTATATCATCCACATAGCTAATGATGTGTTCGCTGGACCTTCTAGTTACTAAGTTTAAAAGTGCATTGATTAACACATTGAACAGAGTACGACTGAGGACACCTCCCTGTGGAGTGCCAAGTTCAAAATCTCTCATTACACGCCTATGCCCTTGGAACAGTACAGATGACTTCCTGTTGGATAGATAGCCTCTTATCCACCGTAGAAGCCATCCTCCTACATTCATTTTAGCAAGTCCTCTCAGAATGACGTGTGGGTTAGCAATGTCAAAGGCTGACTTAAGATCTAGGAAAGTGGTATATGACCTATCAGTATTCAGGGTGAGGAATGTGGTAATACAGTGATGTACACTTTTTCCATGCGTAAAGCCATATATCTGGGGAGACAACATATTATTAATTTTGTAAAGGAGACGGTTGAGAACATCCTCTCAAGACACTTATAGAGACAACTAGTGAGGGAGATTGGGCGAAAAGCACTCGGCTGGTGAGGTTTAGGAATAGGAATAATAACACTGTTGGTCCATGACTTAGGAAGCTCCCCAGTAACATAGCTCATATTATACAATTGAAGCAAGGGATTCCCTGGAACTAACAGAAGCATATGCAGTATGCCGTAAGTAACTCCATCCTCCCCGGGCGATGTAGCTTTGCCTTTATGTAGAGCAGAATCTAGTTCGTATTCAGTAAAAAACATGTCACAGTCATCCTCTTGATGACGCATAAAGTCAAGGAGCCTTGCCCTATCAGTATATCTATTATTTAATTCATTCTGTGAGGGTAGAGGAAGACTGTCAAAGCTGGAAGTCGTGGCCCAAGCATCAACAAGCTCATTTGCTCTGTGCAGAGGATTAGGGTACGAGATCTCTGCAGCATTTTTCCCTTTGATCTTGTTGATATCCTTCCATGCTCGACTTAGTGGCGTGTGAGAATTGAGACCACGGACAAAAGTTTCCCAGTCTGTCTGCCTCAGCTCCACCATACGTTCCCTGGCCTTAGCCAGAGCCGCTTGAAAGAGCCGAAGCATTTTAGCAGTGCGGGTCCTTCTATAAGCTGGTCCAATTATTCTGGCAGTGCGTTTTAGTGCATGCAATTTAGAATCATTATAATAAGCATAAGTGCTATGACCAGTGTAATTTGGGTTACGTGGTCTGGACGATGGATCAAGTGTTTCTATAAACTGGTCGATAGTATCTGTGAGCTCATTGTTAAAATCTTCAACTGATGAAGGCTCAGATGAACTGCACCAATCTGACACATGGGCAACAAAATTGTCTCGTTGATCGATGAGCACAGCCAGCCTCTTCCACTTGAACACTCCACCAGGGAGGATAGAGCTGCCAATGCTTACAGTGGCTAATATGGCCAGATGATCAGACGCCATATCTGGCACTATTGACGAGGCGCACACGGCGTGGGAGACGTTGAAACCGAGACATAGATCAAGAATACCCCCGTAGATATTCGTCGGTTCAAGGTCACCCACAATCTGTGCATCATCGTGGCTACCTAATTGTGACAACAGTTGGTTGCCGTTACGATTATTGAACTGCGAATAACCAATATTCCTATGCCTAGCGTTATAATCACCTATAATGATGGTAGGCACAGTCTGAATAATTAATAGGAAGGTCAGCATAATTAAAGTTACAAGGAGTTGATTATTTAGTACATAGTTGTTTTTCTTTTTAATTGGATGATAGAGGAGGAGTCTTTAACGTGATTGGGAATACATACACACATACATACATACATACATACATACATACATACATACATACATACATACATACATACATACATACATACATACATACATGCGTACATACATTCATACATACATACATACATACATACATACATACATACATACATACATACATACATACATACATACATACATACATACATACATACACGTCCAGTCAGCATATAGCTATTTCGGGACAAAATCCAATACAGTTTATATTGGTGAGACGCCACTGTGATGAGTTTAATTATCACAGGAACTGTAGGTTAATGTGTGACATAGGTGAGGTTAGATGAGGCATCTACAAGCATCAGCTGGAGGCTGATGGAGTGTTGTGGAGGCTGCTGGTACTATACCCAGATGTTGGAGGGTGGATTTGACTCTCCCACCCTCCCTCGCCCCCTTACATTGACCGCAGACGTGTAAGGTTACTTTTCACTCTCACTTACCAAGGGTATACCCCCTACCCCCCCAACACACACACATGCATCAGATTCTTAACTTACAATATTTATGATTTACCAATTTATGTTACAACACTGACTCTCAATTTCACAATATTGTATAAACTTTGATGAATCGCACGTCTATGGGCCATCCAATAATGCTAGCAGACTTCTAGATGTTACCACTGCTAGGTTTAGGCTCGGCTACAAGTACCTCTGGGAATTTGTAACATCTGATGATGTAGATTTGACTAAATGTATACTCTGTCAGCAGAACTATTCGCATACTTTGCGTCATTATATAATGGAATGCGAAAAAATCGCGGAATTTAAAGATAACAACATCAATAGTGTCCATGAAATGTGTATAAGTATTTCATTCATAATGATGTGCTGCCCGAAATCTTAGCGAAGTATCCAAAATTTGCTTACTGTAGGTAATGCATGCACATGACTGTAAAGCTGCCTCCCAGTTGGGTGGGTGTGGAGCACATGACTGTAAAGCTGCCGACTAGTTGGGTAAGTATGCAGCAAATGGCTGTAAAGCTGCCGCCCAGTTGGGTGGGTGTGGAGCACATGACTGTAAAGCTGCCACCCAGTTGGGTATGTGTGCAGCACATGACTGTAAAGCTGCCGCCCAGTTGGGTAAGTATGCAGCAAATGACTGTAAAGCTGCCGCCCAGTTGGGTGGGTGTGGAGCAAGACTAGTAACTGCGACTCCTCATAGACGTAAAGTGCCTTTTATAGTGACTGTTGTGAGCCTTTTGTTGAATTACTTGTGACAAAAGATTACTGATGTGTGTATTTGTTTGGTTGATTAAATATGTATGTGTATGTATATATGTATACGTATGTATATGTACATGTATGTGTACATTAATAATTTTGTAACTAGCGTCAAAAGATTGTTATTTGCTTAGCTAAACGAACTAGAGGGTTCAGTTCCTGAACCGATTATGTGCCTCAGTAATCCTTTACATCACCGCCCACGGAATGGGTATTATGGGGTGCATAATAAAGAAAGAAAATGAATGGACCGAACCCCACAATTCATTTAGCTAAGCAAGTTACAATCTTGATGAGCTAGTTACAAAATTCACTATAAGTCGTCACATCATAAATGGGTAGGAGATCGACCACAAGAAGTGCATTACATAATTTATCAGTATTGTGCAGCCTGTGATCCCCGCCTGGCTGGATACTGATACCTAGGTAGTTTTCATGTGTCCAGACACAGGCGATAAGGTGGTATTATTTATTTAACTTAAGAGATATATATTTTTAAATGTTGTCACATTAATGGCTACATCTTCCTTTCTTCTGACATATAGATTTTTAAGATTAATTAAAATATATGGAAACTAATTATACAATTTATTGGCTGGTGTGCAGGGCTTCACACTCTCAGAGCTAGCCATCAAGTAACTATCAAAACGCATATATCTTCGGTTTCACTTCAGTTATATTTATGACAAAGGATTTTAAATGTAGCCTATATTTCTACCTTTCTGATGACATAAATACTTTCGTTAATTACAATATCTAGATCAAACTAACATTGATTTTCAAAAGGTTGTATATTTTCCATCAATGGAGAGCATCAGCCAAGAAGCCTTCTTTAAAATATGAATATCTTTCCTCACCCAATAAGATCTAATCTCTGAATAAAACGCAAAAAACGACTTGATTGTAACCTATCCACCGCTGCCCATTTGAAGGGGGAGAGGAGGTTATGTGTAGGATAAACATATCAATTGTGACACTAGCCCTCCATATATGTCAGTTGCTTAAATTATAAACTGTACTTGTGGTCGGTCTCGAGCCCATTGTTGATGTGACAATGTGCATTGACTTTTGTAACTAGCTTATCAAGATTATAACTTGCTTGGCTATATGAATTGTGGGGCTCAGTCCCTGAGCCCATTATGTGCCTCTGTAACACTCCACTATCGCCCATAGGATGGGTATGGGGTGCATAATAAATGAACTAAACTAAGCTCTGCCTTTTTGATAACATATACAATTATAAGCTTTATTTGTGAATCTCAATTAATTAAACAATATATCAGAGTCTGTAGGGTTTGGTGAGATGAGCGAAGAGACATGGGAGATTTTACATAAGTACAGTACATGGTAGTTTAGGTAACGAACGCATGTCAACGAATAACGAGTATATATATATTTTTTTTTTTGTAATATAACAAAACTATTGTCCTATGAAGTCGATTTAACTTCCAAACATATATTTTTAATAAATGTTAAATGTTTTCTGGCTAGTTATGTTAGATTTTATTAAAAATATGTATTCTACTTGTTAACATTATAATTTAAATTTGTGATAATTTGTGCAGAGAAGTGCGACAACTGGATATGCCAACAAACACTTTCCAAACAACGATATATCTTGGATAAGTCGCTCCACAACATTGACGCTTGGACCGTCGACTTCCTTTGATGCTACTTATTTACTTATTTCATAATGAAATTATATTAGTTTGGAGTAAATATATGTTTTCTCATGTTCTGCATTCAACACCCACATTATAGTGAGTATATATACCATATTACTTCATTACTTAAATAATGCTAGGAGGGTTTGAGTAGCTTTGGGTCTTTAGTGGACAGAATCCCCAATAGATGGGGCGAGAGTCGCCCCATCTCTCTCGCCCGAGCAAGAGTCGAAACTTAATTTAAAATTGATATATCTTTGTTCTCGAACATGATATATTTCATTTGGTGCAATCATAATAATGTTCATATCTCGGTCTTTCTGGAGGCATATAAGATTTTAGGCTTTATTAGCGTATCTTTGTTAATTATACAATATATCGGCAAGTGTGTAGGCGTCTGCACTCCATGCCCGACAAGCTACTGAGCCCTACTATAAAAACATATGTATCTTCACTTGAGCTATAAATATGTCTATTGTAATGTATTTAAAAAGGAGCTCTCATTTCTATCTTGCTTAAGACATATAAAACATTTGTGTTTATTAACGAATTTACGTGAAATAAACATTGATCTGAGAGAGAGTTGCTCTGTCGTTCAGTCTGTACAGGGTGGGAGCTCCGTAATTTTTAAAATACATGTATCTTCATTAGAACTTTAAATATGTCTATGGTAAAGTGTTTAAAGTGAAGCTTATATGTCTGCCTTTCTTGAGACATATAAAACATATATGTTTATTAACGAATTCACGTGAAATAAACATTGTTCTGAGAGAAAGCAAATCATCAAATGCAATTCAGCTACAGATAGACAACATTAACATCAGTAATAAAAATGATGGCAAGTTTCTTGGCCTATTCCTAGACAAGAGACTCAACTACAGCACCCACATTCAACACATAACTAAGAAAGTCTCTAAGACAGTTGGTATACTCTCCAAAATCATATATTATGTTCCTAACTCTGCTCTTCTCTCACTATATTATGCACTAATCTACCCCTATCTTAATTATGGTATCTGTGCATGGGGGTCTACCACTGCAAACCACCTTAAGCCCATCATCACACAGCAAAAATCTGCTATCAGAATAATAATTAACTCTGCTTTCAGACAACACTCAGCTCCCTTGTTTAAATCCCTAAACTTGCTAAATATTAACTCCCTCCACACATTCTCTTGTGTCAACTACACTTACAAAATCCTGTTCGTAAATGCAGACCATGCTCTGAAACTCTCCCTGGACAGATGTAATAGGACCCATTATCACCACACCGGAAATAAATATCTCTTTGATATCCCCAGGGTCAAACTTAATCTGTGTAAACACTCTATGCAAATTAAGGGACCTAGTCTATGGAACTCACTCCCTAGTGAATTGAAAAACTGTAAAACATTTGCCTTATTTAAAAGCAAAACCAAAAAGTACCTAATTTCATCTTCTTAGTTTCCTACACTGAGCTTTAAATTTGCTCTGTACCTAGTGTTACCCAGTCTCCTAATTTTTATGTAGTATCAAACAACCTTATCATTGTGTTCATTGCTGTCTTCTTTTATGTGCTAGCCATATGCTGGATTGTGACTACCAATTTTTGTCAACTACCATTCAAGCTGTCATTGCAATCAATCTTAGCTACCTATGTGCTTTAATATGCTGTACCTACAATTTTCTCTCATCTTATTTTTTTCATTCCACGTAACTGTTATCATTTTTTGTCTAAATTTTGCAAGCATTTACCTTCTTAAAATTTTCTTAGATTAAGGACCTGCCCGAAACGCTGCGCGTACTAGTGGCTTTACAAGACTGTAATTACCATATTATGTATCCTCACATTCCCAATGTACATTCTTGTATATGCATAAATAAATAAATAAATAAATAAATAAAGAGTTGCTCGGTCGATCGATCTGTCCGGGGTCGGAGCTCGGCTATTATAAAAATACACGTATCTTCGCTTTAAATTTAAATATACCCATGGTAAGGTATTTAGAATGAAGCTTATATTTCTATCTTTCTTGTGGCATATAAAACTCTTACGTTTATTAAGGAATCTGCGTGAAATAGGCATGGTTCTGAGATGAATGCTGCGGTTTTCGAGCTCGACGCGCGACAATGGACGCCATGCACATCCAGTGGGTGTTATTGGACCCCATACCCATTCTATGGGTGGTTGGAGCCCCATACTCATTCTATGGGTGGTTAGAGCCCCATACCCATCCTGTGGGTTGTAGTGGACGCCATACTCATCCTGTGGGTGGTATTGGACCCCATACCCTTCCTGTGGGTGGATGTGGTCCCCATACTCATCCTGTGGGTGGATGTGACCCTCATACCCATCCTGTGGGTGGTATTGGACCCCTTACCCACCTAACAGGTGGTAGTGGACAATATACCCATCCTAGCTATAGTTGGTATAGTAGACACAATAATATCCTGTTTGCAGTAGTTTACCCCATAGACATTCCAACGTAACATCGTTTTCTGTTAGCGTTCCTACAAAACATCCTTTAAAGATTTGTAAAGCACAAACTATGGTATATAATATTGATTGACGAAGGACTGTTATTCTATGTAATAATTTTTAGTGCTTATTATAATTTACTAAGAACAACTAATATTTCTCAAAACAAAACTACGAGCCTTCAATAGGAAGTAGCTGATCTGTAATATTCTAAGAGCATGGACAATAGTAGGTAAATTTCACAACCCATGTGGGATCTGAAAACTACAATTTTCCTTATAATTGAACCAATCACGACTATTCTGCTATCTAGGTTGACGGACGGGTACTGTGAAACGTAAATTGGTACGTGAGGAAGAGTTTGGGTTTTGGAAAAAAAGTAACTGGGAATATATCACATATTTACTAAGTCATATTCAACATATTGACTTTAAGCATTAAGTCATATATGTGCTGTCTTGTGTGAGAACGGGTTGTGGTATCCATATAACTTTTTGTGACCGTTTTTACTGATGTTCTTCTAGAGAATGTTATTGCGAACACGTTGGTACCAAAATGTAATACATAGCTCGAGAACTAAGGTCAGGAGAGTAAAAAGAGTATACACATTTTTGTTTTGATGCTTAAGGTTATTGTGAGTACTCATTAGTTTAGTCTGCCGTTTAAAGAAAAAAAGAGCATATCAATGGTATATCACAGAAAACGAATTTATCATAAACTCATGTATTTGTCTTATCATATTGAACTGCATTCATATTTTTAATATATAACAATATGAATATACAAATTTCTGTAAATCCCCTACCATGTTGGAATCTGTGGAAATGAATGAGCAAATGTGCTGGCTGAAGGCGCTGAAGGAAACCACATTGGTTTCATTTTGGATACAAATGTCCATGGAGATTCAAAATGGAAACTAATTATATAGTTGAACCTGCAGAGAGGAGTTTAAGAATCTGTGTTGAGAGTGATGGACACAGCCTTCACAATTATACTTCAGAGAATGTAAACATCTAAGAGTCATTAGAAATATGTGTAGAATAATAAACCCTACATTGTTTGAGTTAGGGAAAACACCATTTGTCATATATAGATACTAGCTGTTCCTAAAGATTCACCCATTTTGCACCAGCAAGATAACATATAAGATTTTAAGAGTTGACGAATGTTAATCTTCTTGTTTGATAAACTGTGAACTTGAGACATAGTTAATAAGAACATTCCAATATATAAGACAACAAAAAGTTTTCAGATTCTTTCACACCACTTTCCAGCAACTTTTATAATTTATATAAATTATTTTAGGGAATAATACATAAATTATATATTTAAACATGATATAGTGTTTAGTGGAATGCATAAGGAGTCAAATTGTGTTAAAAAGAGCGATTTTTAGAAAATTTGGAAAACTACTTTTTTCTGTTCATATTATAACTAAATGGATTTTAAAGGTTTCACTCAGCCAATATATATCATTCACAATTTATTAATGAATTTTACAAAAAACACCATAAATTTTATATTTAAACATGTAAAAACTATTTGTTTTACATTTGGAACAAAATAATTGTAGAAAAACAATTTAAAATAAAACCTTTGTGTTTGGATTTTTTGATTATAAGTTTCTCAAAGGCTCTCCTGCACCATTCTCAATGCAGATCATTCCCACACCTATGGGAAGAGATAGGCGAACGTTGCCTAGATGATTTGTGTTTGCTGGGGAGGAGGAAGAGCGGAGGGGAAAAGAGAAGGGGGATGAGGAGGAATGAGAAGAGAAGGGTGAAGAAGGGAGGGGGAAAGAGAAGGGGAAGAAGAGGGGGGGAGAGAGGAGGGGTAAGAGAATGGGAAAGATGAGGGGGAGGGGTAAGAGAAGGGGGTAAAGAGGGGGAGGGGTAAGAGAAGGGTGGAGGAGAGAAGGATGAGGAGGATGGGGAAGAGAAGGAGGATGAGGAAGGAAGGGGGAAGAGGGGAGAGGGTAAGAGAAAGGGAAAGAGAATGGTGTAGGGGTAAGAGAAGGGGGAGGAGGAGGGGGAGGGGTAAGGGAAGGGAGATGGGGAGGGGGTAAGAGAAGGGGGGATGTGAAGAAAGGGAAAGAGGAGGGGTAAGAGAAAGGAAATGAGAAGGAGGAAGGGGAAGAGGATAGGAGGGAAGAGGAAGGTGGGGAGGAGAAGATGGGGAGGGAGTGTAACAGGATCTGTGTGACGGCTGGGGCATGTACACTATAGGCCTACAGAGTTGCCATGACGTGTTAGGGCGCTTGATTAAACAGGCATGTCTTGGTAGATGACTATGGTGTGTTCATCTTCATCAAATACAGCAAGAAAAATATAGAATAAGATAATAATGTTTTACATTAATTTATCTCTGATTTTACTAATGAATTAAATTTATATTATTAAGTGAACATGCAGGTTGGTGAGGCAGCGACGGTTGTGATGTGGGTCCCAACAGGCGAGGGTCAGCTAGTAGCCAGCTGACCATCACCCGGGTGGTCCAGTGTTTATACCCGCGCGTAATGACCATCACCCCCTCCCCCTGCTCAGCCCCTGCCTTCTCTTACCCCTCCCCCTGCTCTTCCCCTTCCTTCTCTTACCCCTCCCCCTGCTCTACCCCTTCCTTCTCTTACCCCTCCCCCTGCTCTTCCCCTTCCTTCTCTTACCCCTCCCCCTGCTCAGCCCCTGCCTTCTCTTACCCCTCCCCCTGCTCTTCCCCTTCCTTCTCTTACCCCTCCCCCTGCTCTACCCCTTCCTTCTCTTACCCCTCCCCCTGCTCTTCCCCTTCCTTCTCTTACCCCTCCCCCTGCTCAGCCCCTGCCTTCTCTTACCCCTCCCCCTGCTCTTCCCCTTCCTTCTCTTACCCCTCCCCCTGCTCTACCCCTTCCTTCTCTTACCCCTCCCCCTGCTCTTACCCCTGCTATTCCCCTTCCTTCTCTTACCCCTCCCCCTGCTCTTCCCCTTCCTTCTCTTACCCTTCCTTCTCTTACCCCTCCCCCTGCTCTTCCCCTTCCTTCTCTTACCCCTCCCCGTGCTTTTCCCCTTCCTTCTCTTACCCCTCCCCCCTGCTCTACCCCTTCCTTCTCTTACCCCTTCCCCTGCTCTTCCCCTTCCTTCTCCTACCCCTCCCCCTGCTCTTCCCCTTCCTTCTCTTACCCCTCCCCCTGCTCTTCCCCTTCCTTCTCTTACCCCTCCCCCTGCTATTCCCCTTCCTTCTCTTACCCCTCCCCCTGCTCTTCCCCTTCCTTCTCTTACCCCTCCCCCTGCTCTTCCCCTTCCTTCTCTTACCCCTCCCCGTGCTTTTCCCCTTCCTTCTCTTACCCCTCCCCCCTGCTCTACCCCTTCCTTCTCTTACCCCTCCCCCTGCTCTTCCCCTTCCTTCTCTTACCCCTCCCCCTGCTCAGCCTCCTGCCTTCTCTTACCTCTCCCCCTGCTCAGCCCCTGCCTTCTCTTACCCCTCCCCCTGCTCTTCCCCTTCCTTCTCTTACCCCTCCCCCTGCTCTTCCCTTACCTTCTCTTACCCCTCCCCCTGCTCTTCCCTTACCTTCTCTTACCCCTCCCCCTGCTCTTCCCCTTCCTTCTCTTACCCCTCCCCCTGCTCTTCCCATTCCTTCACTTACTCCTCCCCCTGCTCTACCCCTTCCTTCTCTTACCCCTCCCGCTCCTCTTCCCCTTCCTTCTCGTTCCCCTTCTCTTACTCCTCCTCATCCTCTTCCCTCTCCCCCCTTATACTTGTACTACTCCTACCCCTGCTATTCTTCCCCCCTCCTCTTCTCCATTACCTAATTCCCCCCTTTCCCCCCAGAAGTCCTGTTCCTTCCCCACTCCCCCTTTCCTCTCACCCTTCTACCTCCTTCCTCTTTTTCATCCTCCTTCCTCCTCTGCCTCGACCTCCTCCTCCTCCTTCCTCTTTGATCTCCTGCTCCTCGACCTCATCCTTCTACCTTGAATTTTTCCTCCTTCCTCCTTGACCTCTTCCTCCTCGACCTCCTCCTCCTCGACTTCCTCCTCCGCGACCTTCGTACCTTACCAACTCCTCCTTCCTCTTAGACCTCCTACTCCTCCTTTCTCCTGGCTCTTCTCCTTAACCTCCTCTTTAACATCCTCCTCCTTGCTTTTTGCCCTCCTCCTTCCTCCTCGCCCTCCTCCTCCTTGCCTTCCTCCTCCTCCTTCCTCCTCGCTCTCCTATTCCTTCCTTCTCGCTCTCCTCCTTCTTCTTCCTCGCCCTCTTCCTCCTTCCTCCTCGACCTCCTCCTCCTGGCTCTCCTTTTTCCCCCTTCCTCCGCGCTCTCCTCCTCCTCCTTCCTCCTTACCTTCCTCCTCGCCCTCCTTCTTCCTCCACCTCCTTCCTCCTCGCCCTCCTCGTCCTACCTTCTCGCCCCCTCATCCTTCCTTCTCGCCCTCCTCCTCCTCCTTCCTCCTCGCCCTCCTCCTCTTCCTTCCTCCTTGCTCTCCTCCTTCCTCCCTCCTCGCCCTCCTCCTTCCTCTTCGCCTTCCTACTCCTCCATCCTCCTTGCCCTCCTTCTTCCTCCACCTCCTTCCTCCTCGTCCACCTACTCCTTCTCGCCCTCCTCCTCGCTCTCCTTCTTCCTAGCCCTCTTCCTCCTTCTTCCTCGCTCGCCTTTTCCTCCTCCATCCTCCTCGCCCTCCTCCTCCTTCCTCCTCCGCACCATTCTTCCTCCACCTCCTTCCTCTTCGGCCTCCTCCTCCTTCCTCCTTGCTCTCCTTCTCCTCCTTCCTCCTCGCCCTCCTCCTTCTTCCTCCTTGCCCTCCTTCCTCCACCTCCTTCTTCCTCGCCCTCCTCCTCCTTCCTCCTCGACCTCCTATTCCTTCTCGCCCTCCTCCTCCTTCCTCCTCGCCCTCATCCTTTCTCTTCGCCCTCATCCTTCCTCTTCGCCCTCCTTCTCCTCCTTCCTCCTCGCCCTCCTCCTCATCCTTCCTCCTCGCCCTCCTCATCCTTCCTCTTCGCCCTACTCCTCCTTCCTCCTTCTCCCCCTCCTATCTCCTCCTCGCCCTCCTCCCACCTCCTCGCTCTCCTCCTCGTCCTTCCTTCTCGCCCTCCTCCTTCCACCTCGCCCTCCTCCTCCTCCTCCTTCCTCGCCCCTCCTCCTCCTCGCTCTCCTCCTCCTTCCTCCCTCCTCCTTATTCGCCTTCCTCCTCCTTCCTCCTCGACCTCCTATTCCTTCCTTCTCGTCCTCCTCCTTCCTCACCCTATTCCTCCTTCCTCCTTGCCCTCCTCCACCTCCTTCCTCGCTCTCCTTCCTCTTCGCCCTCCTTTTCCTCCTTCCTCCTCGCCCTCCTCCTCCTTCCTCGGCCTCCTCCTTCCTACTCGCACTCCTCCTCCTCCTCGCCCTCCTCCTCCTCCTCCTTTCTCCTCGCCCTCCTCCTCCATCCTCCTGGCCCTCCTCCTTCCTCCTCGCTCTCCTCGCTCTACTCCTGCCTCCTCGCCCTCCTCCTTCTCCTCCCTCTTCGCCCTTTTCCTTCCTCCTCGCCCTCCTCCTTCCTCCTCGCCCTCCTCCTCCTCCTTCCTCCTCGCCCTCATTCCTCCTCGCCCTCATTCTTCCTCGCCCTACTCCTCCTCGCCCTCCTCCTCAACGTCCTCTTTAACTTCCTCCTCTACCTCATCTCCTTCCTCCACTGCCTCGACCTCCTCCTCCTCCTTCCTCCTCTGCCTCGACCTCCTCCTCCTCCTTCTTCCTCGACCTCCTTCTCCTTCCTCCTCGACCTCATCCTCTTACGAGGAATTCTTCCTCCTTGACCTCTTCCTAAGAATATGAGTAAAAATGATGAATTAACCTTTATTATGACACTGTTTCATTTCACTAAATGTAGAAATATACTTTTATATTTCTACATTTATATAAATAACAGCAATAAAAAACTACGTTTATGAAACATTTAAGGTTATCTTGAGGTTATCTTGAGATGATTTCGGGGCTTTTAGTGTCCCCGCGGCCCGGTCCTTGACCAGGCCTCCACCCCCAGGAAGCAGCCCGTGACAGCTGACTAACTCCCAGGTACCTATTTACTGCTAGGTAACAGGGGCATTTAGGGTGAAGGAAACTTTGCTCATTTGTTTCTGCCTCGTGTGGGAATCGAACCCGCGCCACAGAATTACGAGTCCTGCGCGCTATCCACCAGGCTACGAGGTTGCCACAAGGTTTCAAATATTTTTTAGCCAACGTTTCGTGCAATACGTTTTAGAAACTTATTTACGTTCACACAAAATTACGCATCTAATGCGTGAAAACAAACGTTGCCAATACTTTCCAACACTTTCCAGATACGTTGTGGCAACCTAAAATTGTTTCCTGGGTTGTTCACCCCCTCCCCCCCCCACCATAATGATCCCACACAGGTGATGCTGAGGCCTGGTTTAACACCCCCGCCCCTGCCATACTGCTCCCACACAGTTGATGCTGTGGTCTGGTTGATCACCCCCCACCACAATACTGCTCCAACACAGGTGATGCTGTAGTCTTGTTGATCACCCCCCCCCCCCCACCATACTGCTCCCACACAGGTGATGCTGTGGCCTGGTTGATCACCACCCCCCCACCATACTGCTCCCACACAGGTGATGCTGTGGTCTGGTTGATCACCCCCCCCCCCCCGCACCACAATACTGCTCCAACACAGGTGATGCTGTGGCCTGATTGATCACCCCCCTCCATACTGCTCCCACACAGGTGATGATGTGGCATGGTTGATCCCCCCCCCCACCACCATACTGCTCCCACACAGGTGATGCTGTTGTCTGGTTGATCACCCCCCACCACAATACTGCTCCAACACAGGTGATGCTGTGGCCTGGTTGATCACCCCCACCACCATACTGCTCCCACACAGGAGATGCTGTGGCCTGGTTGATCACCCCCCCCCCCACCATACTGCTCCCACACAGGTGATGCTGTGGCATGGTTGATCACTCCCCACCACAATACTGCTCGCACACAGGTGATGCTGTGGTCTGCTTGATCACCCCCCCCCACCACAATACTGCTCTCACACAGGTGATGCTGTTGCCTGGTTGATCAATCCACCACCACCATACTGCTCCCACACAGGTGATGCTGTGGTCTGGTTGATCACCTCCACCACCATACTGCTCCCACACAGGTGATGCTGTGGTCTGGTTGATCACCTCCACCACCATACTGCTCCCACACAGGTGATGCTGTGGCCTGGTTGATCACCCCACCACTATACTGCTCCCCCACACGTGATGCTGTGGTCTGGTTGATATCCCCCACCACCATATTGCTCCCACACAGGTGATGCTGTGGCCTTGTTGATCTCCCCCCCCCCCCCCCCGCCCACCATACTGCTCCCACACAGGTGATGCTGTGGTCTGGTTGATCACCCTCCCACCACCAGTCTGCTCCCACACAGGTGATGCTCTAGCCTGGTTGATCACCCCCCCCCCCTCCATACTGCTCCCACACAGGTAATGCTGTGGCGTGGTTGATCACCCCCCCCCCTCCCACCACAATACTGCTCCCACTGTCGGATTTCTGTGGTTTGACTCATATATTCAATTATTTGATTATTGTATTTAAATAAATCGAAGGACCACCCACTTTTGAGAAAAGAGGGAAAACGATTAAAAGTGATCATCAGAATGACACTAGAGAACCAGTGTCTATGGATATTAATTAAATAAATAATCTCTTGAAAATAATGAATATACTGTATTATTAATTAATTAAAGTCAAAGCCTCAAATATCAACATTGGTGGGGTATTTCTAGAAGTTCATATATATCTAGGAACCAGTGTGGTTCGTCACTAGTTCATTGTTGAGTTAGTAACATAGTAAATTTAAATTACAATAGATTCAAAGATATGATAACTCGAATTATGAATATTAAAGATTATGAATTACTGAGCAACAGTCAGAGCAAACACATTAATTACCAAATCATCATTTCTGGCAATAAATTATTCACTGTAAAGATCCTATATGAATTATATGGAAATCAGTAATAATCTTAGATAAATTTGTACGAAATAAATTTCTTATCTGTAAGACGATTTCTGTAACGCCATTTCATCATTCGTCCTCGTGGTCACAGGATCCCAATAAAGAAAGAACCCGAGGTGAATATCAGGAATGATGAGAAACAACTTGTCGACTCCTCGTATACACGCTGAAATCAGAGAAATTTAAGTAGCATTTGACTAGGCTACGAATTATTTCAAATATTCATGAACACTGAGAACATGTGGAAAATAAACTAACGTTGTGTATTAGGTATCCATGCTGTATAACGACAGACTACCCACAAATATACAATCTAGGATGATGCATCAAACGAGAATGGTATACTTAACATGAGCTTATCAAATACTAAGGTCTGCCGAAACCGCGTCAGCCAGTCCCAGGCGTCCACTGCTGTGCACGTGTAATTACGGGTCGTGGCTTCAATTGTTGACCCGTTATTAACTGGCAAGGCACTATAGAACACGTGAATAGGTAATTGTTCACTATTAAACGGGTATCAACGTAACTCTTGTCGATAAAAACTCCCCAGTCACTACCACGTGTCTCGCCACTCTTCACGCCAGGGATGCCTCGTGTCCAATGGCGTCTCCGCCTTCCCTCAACCCGTCTCTCGCAGTCACCACAGAAATTATTAATCATGGATAATTCTTTTCCACGTAATTATGGATGTAATGCGTTAATGAGAGCTGGATTGCAATTATAGGGACTTAAATATTATCATATTCTTGTTTAATGGTGTTAAACGAGAAATGGAGATTTTTTATTCTCCATAGCATTCGAACGTAACAAATAAAACTGCTACTGATAATAATTTCAGTTAATAACTCTCGGTTTTAGATTATCAGGAGTCATATTATCTATAAGTAATTATTACATGGAATACTGATAATTTTAGAGAACCACATTCAATTCTCTAACACATTGGTAATAAACGTGTCTATCTAGACATTATCTGACGCAATTTTGCACCTCGATTTCATGAGAATTCTAGCACTAATACACAGATGAAATGGTTTAATTTATGTTTACATTACCGTTAGTGAAATTAATTACTACTGTAGTTAGTATATAATGATGATGATGTATTATAATACAATAGTAGTTTATTAGTGTTGGAAATTTCCAACACCCACACAGGTGATGCTGTGTTCTGGTTGATCACTCCCCCTCCCCCACCATACTGCTCCCACACAGGTGATGCTGTGGTGTTGTTGATCAAACCCCCACCACCACAATATTGCTCCCACTCAAGTAATGCTGTGGCCTGGTGGATCACCCCCACCACCATACTGCTCCCACACAGGTGATGCTGTGGTCTGGAGGATCACCCCCCCCCCCACCATACTGCTCCCACACAGGTGATGCTGTGGGCTGGTTGATCACTCCCCCCCCCACCATACTGCTCCCACACAGGTGATGGTGTGGTCTGGTTGATCACCCCCTCCCCCCACCATACTGTTCGCACATAGGTGATGCTGTGGCCTGCTTGTTCACCCCCCACCTCCACACTGCTCCCACACAGGTAATGCTGTGGCCTGGTTGATCACCCCCCCCCCCCCCCACCATACTGCTCCCACACAGGTGATGCTGTGGCCTGGCTTATCACCCTCCCCCCCCCACCACCACTATACCGCTTATAATTCAACACCTGCTACTTTCTCTCACTTGGATGCCTACCACAATTCAACACCTGCTACTTTCTCTCACTTGGATGCCTACCGCAATTCAACAGCTGCTACTTTCTCTCACTTGGATGCCTACCACAATTCAACAGCTGCAACTTTCTCTCACTTGTATGCCTACCACAATTCAACAGCTACTACTCTCCCTCACTGCGATGCCTACTTCTCCGATAGGCTGGGAGCAAAGTGGAATAACCACTGCACTCTTCGTTTGCATAATGTCCCTTATCTTGCAGAAAGCAACAGTGGCAGCTCAACCAAGCTGCCAGAAGCTTTTAATAGAGACCCCAAGTCCATAAGCATAGCAGTATAGAATATATCCGGGGCATGAAGGGAGGGCGTTTTGCTATGTTCACATAAGAATGAACATTGCCTTGTGCATTGTGCAACTGAGAAGAGAGCGACACCTTAGGTGTCAGGCATAATTATAACCGCAGTAGGTCTAGCTGGCAACAGCCGAGGCGGACAATGGAATAAAGGAATGCGCAGAGGTACAAGTTTCCTTTCACCCTCCCAAAAAATTTGAGCGTTGATACACCTTTTTTTTGGGTAGAGTGACTGAAACTCTTGCCCGGGTAAAATGGGTAGGGTGACTCTTGCTCGGGTAAAATGGGTAGGGTGACTCTTGCCCGGGTAAAATGGGTAGGGTGACTCTTGCCCGGGTAAAATGGGTAGGGTGACTCTTGCTCGGGTAAAATGGGTAGGGTGACTCTTGCTCGGGTAAAATGGGTAGGGTGACTCTTGCTCGGGTAAAATGGGTAGGGTGACTCTTGCCCGGGTAAAATGGGTAGGGTGACTCTTGCTCGGGTAAAATTATTTATTTAAAAGTAACAAGGTTAAATTAATTCGTAGTAAATTATACAACATAGATGTGAGTAAGATACTTAATGTGAGCAGGAGTAATTAGCCTTCATGTAAAATAAGTAAGTTAATTGTGAACAAATAATAATATAACTGATGAAGTTAATGATGACCACAAACAGGATAACTGAGTTAACAGTAAATGTCGACCGATGGTAAGAAGCCTAATTAATGTAATGCCTGATAAACGCTATGCGTGTTAGTGGCTTTGCAAGAGTATCAGAACACCAATGTTATGTATTCTCACAAACCCAATGTACCTTCTTGTATACATACATACATATACATATATATATATATATATATATATATATATATATATATATATATATATATATATATATATATATATATATATATATATATATATATATATATATATATATATATATATATAAATAAATTTACACCATGGAAGGACTGTAACGTAGATGTAGTAATTATTCCAAATATTTTATTCCATGTGGAGCTATCTGACAACTCTTCAGTGACAGACTACGTCTCTTTTCTTGATGATTACGTTCATTGCCATAAATTTTCGTACTCTAAATAATTTAAAAAACGAGGTAAATATTTTTCACTGAATCTGATATATTTATTATCAGTGCTTGTGTACGACTTTCAACTCGCCTTCCTGAGTCGTAACATTAAAATCGAAGCTTATGAAAAGTAATTAAAGAAAACGTTTCAGTGTGACTGTGGGAGTGGCGGCAGCAGAGGAACGCGTCCAGTTCTCGACCAGTTCTGCTGATACTGGGGAAGAGTATGTGTTAAATAGTGCGTCATTCTTCCCACCCGTCCAGTGACAAGCACCCGCCCAGTGACAAGCACCCGCCCAGAGACAAGCACCCGCCCAGTGACAAGCACCCGCCCAGTGACAAGCACCCGCCCAGTGACAAGCACCCGCCCAGAGACAAGCACCCGCCCAGTGACAAGCACCCGCCCAGTGACAAGCACCCGCCCAGTGACAAGCACCTGCCCAGTGACAAGCACCCGCCCAGTGACAAGCACCTGCCCAGTGACAAGCACCCGCCCAGTAACAAGCACCTGCCCAGTGACAAGCACCCGCCCAGTGACAAGCACCCGCCCAGTGACAAGCACCCGTCCAGTGACAAGCACCCGCCCAGAGACAAGCACCTGCCCAGTGACAAGCACCCGCCCAGAGACAAGCACCCGCCCAGTGACAAGCACCCGCCCAGTGACAAGCACCTGCCCAGTGACAAGCACCCGCCCAGTGACAAGCACCCGCCCAGTGACAAGCACCCGTCCAGTGACAAGCACCTGCCCAGAGACAAGCACCCGCCCAGTGACAAGCACCCGCCCAGTGACAAGCACCCGTCCAGTGACAAGCACCTGCCCAGAGACAAGCACCCGCCCAGTGACAAGCACCCGCCCAGTGACAAGCACTTGCCCAGTGACAAGCACCCGCCCAGTGACAAGCACCCGCCCAGAGACAAGCACCCGCCCAGTGACAAGCACCCGTCCAGTGACAAGCACCTGCCCAGTGACAAGCACCTGCCCAGAGACAAGCACCCGCCCAGTGACAAGAACCCGCCCAGTGACAAGCACCTGCCCAGTGACAAGCACCCGCCCAGTGACAAGCACCCGCCCAGTGACAAGCACCCGCCCAGTGACAAGCACCCGCCCAGTGACAAGCACCTGCCCAGTGACAAGCACCCGCCCAGTGACAAGCACCCGCCCAGTGACAAGCACCCGCCCAGAGACAAGCACCCGCCCAGTGACAAGCACCCGCCCAGTGACAAGCACCCGTCCAGTGACAAGCACCTGCCCAGTGACAAGCACCCGCCCAGAGACAAGCACCCGCCCAGTGACAAGCACCTGCCCAGTGACAAGCACCCGCCCAGTGACAAGCACCCGCCCAGTGACAAGCACCCGCCCAGTGATAAGCACCCGCCTAGTGACAAGCACCCGCCCAGTGACAAGTACCTGCCCAGTGACAAGCACCCGCCCAGTGACAAGCACTTGCCCAGTGACAATCACCCGCCCAGTGACAAGCACCCACCCAGAGACAAGCACCCGTCCAGTGACAAGCACCCGCCCAGTGACAAGCACCCGCCCAGTGACAAGCACCCGCCCAGTGACAAGCACCCGCCCAGTGACAAGCACCCGCCCAGTGACAAGCACCCACCCAGGTGTTCACGGTCGAAGCAAAGGTACTAGGTACTGACTTAATCTGTAGATCTCATCGATTATAGAAGTTGACATGTCGCGTGAGGACGAGGTGAGCTATATAAATTTATTAATTTACATATTAATATGTAATAGTACAAGAAGGTACATTGGTTAATTAGTTTAGGTCATATATATTATGCACCCCATACCTATCCTCTGGACGGTAGTGGAAAGGGTTACAGAAGCACGTAATGGATTCAGAAACTGAACCCCAAAGTTAATTTAGCTAAACAAGTCTTGATGAGCTAGTTACAAAATTCAGTTCACGTCATCACATCATAAAATTTGCTTACTGTAGGTAATGCATGCACATGACTGTAAAGCTGCCGCCCAGTTGGGTGGGTGTGCAGCAAGACTAGTAACTGTGAGACTCACTATAGATGTAAAGTGCCTTGTATAGTGACTGTTGTGAGCCTCTTGTAATGTCTCTTGTGACACAAAGATTATTGATGTGTGTATTTGTGTGGGTGATTATATATGTATGTGTATCTATATGTGTAAACGTATATATATATGTACATGTATGTATGAGGGTGTGTACATGTGTATACAACATTGATAATTTTGTAACTAGCGTCAAATATTGTTATTTGCTTAGCTAAACGAACTAGAGGGTTCAGTTCCTGAACCGATTATGTGCCTCTGTAAGCCTTTACACCACCGC
Organism: Procambarus clarkii; assembly: GCF_040958095.1. Lineage (NCBI taxonomy): Eukaryota > Metazoa > Arthropoda > Malacostraca > Decapoda > Cambaridae > Procambarus > Procambarus clarkii. The sequence goes on from NC_091153.1 coordinate 21,529,624, forward strand.
CCACGGGATGGGTATGGAGTGCATATTAAACAAAGAAATTGAATCAATGAGCTCAAGACCGACCACAAGTACAGTTTCTAAATTAAGCAACTGACATGTGAAGAACTAGTGTCACAACTAACATGTTTATCCTGCACACTGTCCTGCATCCAGTGGGCAGCGGTGGATAGCTTACAACTACTTAGTTACTTCCTACAGTTTGCAAACTGGGGATATTTGGCGAAGACTTCTTGCAGCAGATAATTTAGAATGAAATATTTACACATTTCTTAAACATCTGTTAAACAATTGTGTCTGAATTCACGTATTAGGATCCGAGGCTTCACAGAAGCGCGTTTTTTTTTTGTATGGAGGTAAAACGAATGACTGTTGACCTGCGTGTTGCTGCGAACACATTGGCAGGAGGTACTTAATTTAACGGGGTCAGGACAGGTTCCAACCCCTCTAGCCTCTTAACAGCTGTCTACTATACAACGCGCACCAACCATCTGAGTTTTCCCTCCAAGCCGCAGAAAATTTCGCATTCCATCACAGAGTGACGGAGGGTGTGCATATAATTTAGTTGACAGTTTACATATGGTCAACTCTTCATCAGCAAGTAATGAAAATTTCCAGCGATACTTATAGCCAAGTCTAAGCGGAGCAGTAGTAATATCTAGGAAGGAAGGAAACTATCAGAGGAAAGCACCAAGCCATTACGAATATATAACACTGGGAAGGGGTCAGGATAAGGATTTGGGATAGGACGGGGGGAAGGAATGGTGTCCGACCAATTGGACGTTCGGGGATTGAACGCCGACCTGCATAAAGCGAAACCGTCGCTCTACCGTTCAGCCCAAGTGGTTGGGTATCCACCGTGGAAGAATTTAAAAACCAAATTAGAATATAGGAACAAGGTTTTGAAAGTGTAAATAGCACAAAAGAAGTGTGGAATGAGTGTATTTATAGGGGATTAGAAAAAACGTTATGTGTGGTCTGAAGACCACACAGAATTTGTTATTTGTTAGTAGTCCGCATGGTGTAGTGGTTAAGACACTCGCCTGGTGTTTCGCGATCGTTTTGTCCTGGGTTCGTATCCTGGCCGGGTAGGATTTACTGGGCATCAATCCTTAACTGTAGCTTCTGTTTACTCAACAGTAAAATGGGTACCTGGTCGTTAAGTGATTTGGTGGGTCGTATTCCGGGGAACATAGGATTTAGGACTTGCCCGAAATGGTACGCGTGCTAGTGGCTGTACAGGAATGTAAGAACCCTTGTATATATAAATAAATAAAAGAAAATAATAAATCAATAAAACTATTGTTCTGTTAGATTTTTGCTTGGTGATGATGGGAACGATTCCAACTTAACCAGTTTGGCAACTTAAACTTCAGTGGGTCCCCCTCTCATGTGGGTATCAGTGGGAACATAACTAGTATATATTTAATATCTCAGGCAACCCTCCCTCTAAACCAACATGGAAGACTACCACCCCTTAAGAAAGATTTTTCTGTTGTTTGCCGGTCTGAATTAGGTCCTTTACTTCAGATATCCCGAATGGCAACCCATCGTGCTGAGGCATCTCCCCCCCCCCCCCCCCAACTCCAAACCCGCCCACGGGGTTCCGTAGAGTTACCCAAAGCCACCTAATGCTACCCAAAACCTGCTAACATTACGTAAGTAATGAAGAAATATGGTATATTTACTCACTATAATGTTGGTGCTTAATGCAGAACATCAACAAACATAATTTTACTCTGAAATAATCACATTTCATAATGAAATTTGAAGTATATAAATGGGAGGTGACGCCATATGAAGTCGAGGGGTCCAAGTGAGTGTTGTGGAGCGACTTATCCAAGATATATTGTCGCCTGGAGAGTGTTTGCTGCCATATCAGCCTCCTGTACATAGTGATCCAGTCGTCGTACTTCTCTGCTAAAATTGTCGTAAATTTAATTTGTGATTTAACTAGTAGACTGCATATTAATAATAATATCTAACATAAATAGCCACAACCATTTGATTTAGTTAAAACAGTGTCTGGAAGTTAAATGAATTCTATAGGACATTAGTTTTGTTATACAGATACTAATCGTTATTTGTTGGTATGCGTTTGCTACTTATACTCTTTCATGCCTCTTCGCTCGTGTAACACTGAACCCGACACGCTTTCTGATATATTGCTTAATTAATAGATTCACAAATAAAGCTTATATATATTTGATAACCAAACCACACATCAAAAGATGAAAAAATGTGGTGTTCTTCTGAATGTGGTGTGGTGTACTTTCATCTTCTGAATGTGGTGTGGTGTACTTTCATCTTCTGAATGTGGTGTGGTGTACTTTCATCTTCTGAATGTGGTGTGGTGTACTTTCATCTTCTGAATGTGGTGTACTTTCATCTTCTGAATGTGGTGTGGTGTACTTTCATCTTCTGAATGTGGTGTGGTGTACTTTCATCTTCTGAATGTGGTGTGGTGTCTCATAAATAATGTACCTTTTTTGCTGGAGATACGCCTAATATTTAGTTAAGAATTACATGTACTGTACTGTAATTACCTACTGTGTATTTAGTGTGGTGTTACCAGTTGAAGATGCTAGGAGTCGATACAAGAGTGTGCAGAGAGTTAGCAATTTAGCCTAGCAGGAATTCATTCCTGTAATATTGTACAGAATTATATTACTGTACTTGAGTTTACCTGAGAGCCAGAAATACTAGTGGTCTTGAAAAAGACGGGACGCCAGCTGCTTGTAGAAGGTCCCTTCATTTGCCTTGATGATCTGTACTTTAAAAGTTAGCAGAGTTTTGCCATTTACGTGTTCGGTGGGTAGGTAGTTCCATATGTTAATAATCATATGGGTAAAAACACATCTGTTCTCAGGAGATTTCTCCTATGTTGTAGCTTTTAATGCTTGAAACTGTTTTATCATATTAACCGGTTTAAATATTAAAATGGTATATATATGTTTTCCAAAAATCTTTCTCAAAGAATAAATTTTAAATTTTAAATTTCAACCTCCTTAAATACAACTAGGTGACTACATTACAACTAAGTGAGTACATTTTCTTGTACATGTATTAGCATGACTCTGGCATTTATTAACCTGACTCTGGCAGTTATATTAATCTGACTCTGGCATTGATATTACTGATATTACTTGATATTACTTGATATGAATTACTGCATATCTGTTTATTATTTAGTTACGACCTGGTGCTACCTCACTCAGCTAATTTAGAACTTAAAACATGACATTAAACTTCAACAATATATTTACCTGAGTTTACCTGGTAAATATATTGTTTAT